>NW_007247805.1:118015-128643 GCF_000164805.1 Carlito syrichta | reverse complement strand
CCACTGCACTCCAGTCTGGGCGACAGAGTGAGATTCCAACTCAAAAAACAAACAAACAAACAAAAACAAGTTTCAGCTTAAGGTTTTTGGTTTTTTTGTTTGTTTGTTTTGTTTTGCTTTGTTTTTTGAGTTGGAGTCTCACTCTGTCGCCCAGACTGGAATGCAGTGGCCGCTCCTGGCCACCGCAGCCTCGACCCGCTGGGCTCCGGCGATCCTTCTGCCTCAGACTTCCGAGTAGCTGGAACTACAGGCGCACACTACCACACCCAGCTGATTTTTGATTTATTGTAGAGAAGAGGTCTCGCCAAGTTGCCCAGGCGGGTCTCGAACCCATGGGCTCAGGCAATCCACTCACCTCAGCCTCCCAAAGGCGCGGGATTACAGGCTGAGCCACCGAGCCTGGCTAGGTTTTTGTTTTTTAAAAACAGAAAGATTGATTGAAATGCTCACTTATAGCACAGAAGATTTTATAAAAGAGGCAATAACACTAAAGCATATTATTTTAATCAGATCGTACATTTTGAGTATTTGTTATCTTTTAATAAACTACCTATGTAATTTATGATGGTAAATAGTCATTTTAAAAGAAAGGCATGTGTAGCACAAGAGGATACCAGAACAAAGAAGAGTAATGATGTCTTTACAATCTATCTGCGTCATCTGAAGTTTCTTTTTAGTTTTGGTTGGCCGTTCTTTACTTGAAGTAGTTTATATAAATATTCAAAAAATAAATACAGTTAGCTTGACACTGGCAAAGCATATATCCTGAATTCTCAAAATGTAAAACCTTCCCCATAAGATGTCTAACACGGTTAAGTAGAAAGGACGGGTTCCTTGGATGTGAATTTCAGACTCACTCATTATACTTGGAGCAGATTAATGAGAGAACAGGAGGAACAGAATTGGTTACAGTAAATATAGATAAAAGTTTCAAGGGATATTCTGTAAAAAGAAAGACATGGCAAAAATAGAGTCAAGAAGGTGTTTCTAAAAGATGGGAGTCATCACAACATGTATTTTATATATCGGTGGAATCAATCTGCAGAGTCATCACACAGGAAAGAGATGAGAGAAATGTTAGAACAATGCCTTTAAGCTGGCAATGCCAATCGGGCACTTACTTAAGAGGCAGTAGCAGCAAAAGGAAAGGCAGAGCCTGCGGGCACAGAGGCAGGTAGGTGGGAAGATGCAGTGAGGGGAGATATGGCTGTACTTTGGTTTCCGTAGACTTTTTTTAATAAAAAGAAATTTGTTTAACACACTTATATTTTAAATATAATGATAGTGATGGATGAGCTACTCTGGGATGAACAGATTATCTGAAAAGTCTTAATGTCACTGACGCTGCTGCTATGAACGTTGAGAGAAATGAGAAATGGTGTACTCAAGACAGTCTGGTGATTTTTCCCCAAATGTTTCTCTCTCTTTCTCTCTCTCTTTTTTTTTTTGTAAGAGACAAGGGCTCACTCTGTTGCCTAACCTGGAGTGTAGTGGCACAAGTCTAGCTCATCGCAGGCTCAAACTCCTGGGCTCAAACGACCGTCAGCTCTCGTCTTCCCAAAGTGCTAGGATTACAGACATGAGCCACTGTTTTTGGTCCCAAATAGTTCTTTATGACACTGGTCTTCTTCATAATCAACTCTATTACGTAACTCCACAATAACTAGTGGACTTCATTTCAATGCCAGCTGTTTGTTAACTTGGATCTTTGAGTCAGAAAGTTTTTCTTGCTATTTTTTTCTCAAAGTATGTCACATTCCTATTTCCTGGACATTATTATATGTAGTCTAGACAGTTCCAAAAACTGGTAAAATATGGCTGCTGATTACTCCATTCACTCAACTTGGAATTTATAGTTGTCTTCCAAATCCCACCATTGAGTGTGGGAACATATGTCTCTGGGTCACTTATTGAGTTGCTGACACTGATGTTCATCCTAAAAATGGAAAAAGATAATTCTAAAATGTTTAAAATATGTCATAAAAAAGGTTTTGCAGCCGGGCTCGGTGGCTCAGCCTGTAATCCCACGCCTTTGGGAGGCTGAGGTGAGTGGATTGCCTGAGCCCGCGGGTTCGAGACCCGCCTGGGCAACTTGGCGAGACCTCATCTCTACAATAAATCAAAAAAATCAGCCAGGCGTGGTAGCGCATGCCTGTAATTCCGGCTACTCGGAAGGCTGAGGCGGAAGGATCGCTAGAGTCCAGCAGGCGAGGTTGCGGTGGCCGGGAGCGGCCACTGCACTCCAGTCTGGGTAACCGAGTGAGACTCCAACTCAAAAAAAAAAAGGTTTTGCTTGGTGGTTGTTTTTAAAAAAAGACTCAGTACATCTCTCTCTTTTTTAAGTGGAATCACTGAAATTCAGGATTGAATCATTGTTAAAAATCATGTGGCCCAATCATCCGATTCCTAAACCCCTTATGACGTCCCTGCTAAGTGGTGTCTACCCTTTACTTAGCTCCAGTGATGGGGAAGTGACTACTTGACTCTTCCATACCACAAAAATTAACAAACATGAGTAGGTTGCCATTAAAAATGATTAAGAATTGTATGCAACTTTTCAGGACAGTCGGGAGAATTTTTTAGTTATCACTCAAGAAATGTAAACTAGACGGGGTGTGGTGGCTCACGCCTATAATCCCAGCACTTTGGGAGGCCGAGGCAAGAGGACTGTCTGAGCTCACAGGATCCAGACCAGTCTGGGCAACTTGGTGAGACCTCATCTCTACAATAAATTAAAAAATTAGCCGGGCGTGGTGGTGTGCACCTGTAGTTCCAGCTACTTGGAAGGTTGAGACAGAAGGATCACCTGAGCCCAGCACGTCGAGGCTGCAGTGGCTGTGAGCATGGCATTGCACTCCAGCCTGGGTAACAAAGAGTGAGACTCCAACTCTAAAAAAAAAAAAGAAAAGAAAAGAAATGTAAACCAGAGCTTTGTTTTTTGCATAGATGCAAAATGGGGAAATGCAGGTGGCACAGATACCTTGTGCAGCAGGCTGAGGTGCAGAAAATCATAAGCCAATTCTGATCTGAAGCACTTGTGACTTCACAGGTGGGGGGCACAGAATAATTTTGGGAATCTGAATTGTAGGGTACTATTCCAAAGCTATCTAAGGAAAGTCATTGTCTTTGTCTGGGCTGCTATAGCAAAAACACCATAGACTAGATGGCCTAAATAATAAATATTTGCTTTTCATAGTTCTAGAGGTTGGGAACTCCAAGATCAAGCTGCCAGCACATTCGGTGTCTGGAGAGGACCTGCTTCCAGGTTCACAGCCATCTTCTCACTGGGTTCTCACATAGTGGAAGAGATTAAGGAGCTCTCTGGAGTCCTTTTTATAAGTACACTAATTCCAGAGACCTCATGACCTAATCACCTCCTAAAGGTGTCACCTATAATGTCTATAGGTGTCTACCTATAGACATTATCTCATTAGGGGATAAATTTTGGGGGAACACAAACATTCAGTGCATAACAGTCACTGTATCTTAATTATTTTTCTATAACCTTGACAGTGCTACAGACACTTTTCTCATTTCTGATTTAGCTCATGGTGACTGGGTTTCTATCAGATTTAAAATCCCACTCTCCTGATTCATAATTTTGGCTAGAAGATTACCTAGGTGTTTGAGGGTTTTTCATGATGAGTTTTCAAGAGAAAAAAACTGATAATGGTAGTGTTCAGTTAACTTATTAAACATGAATGACACAACATCAACGAGGGTACCTGATCTCAAACTAGGCAAAGTGGGGACCAAAGGGAAGCCCACTTTACCTGTATGATGACCACTTGTATACCTAATCCTTAATTGTATGCCACATCTTTAAAATAAAATAAAATAAAATAAAAAGAAAGCACATCACACAGGTGAATGAAGATAAACTATTTTGGGTTAATTAATTTGACTTTTAAAAAAATTTACACAATTAATTCCAGCTGATATGGACTTTTCCATTTGTGACATAAACCTCAGGGTAGGAAAGTTTATTAAAAAGTTATTTCAAGCCGGGCTCGGTGGCTCAGCCTGTCATCCCGCACCTTTGGGAGGCTGAGGTGAGAGTGGATGGTCTGAGCTGGCGGATTCGAGACCCGCCTGGGCAGTGAAACCTCATCTCTACAATAAATAAAAAAAATCAACGGGACTTGGTAGTGCGCGCCTGTAATTCCGGCTACTCGGAAGGCGGAGGCGGAAGGATGGCCGGAGCCCAGCAGGTCGAGGCTGCGGTGGCCGGGACTGGTCACTGCCCTCCAGTCTGGGCGACAGAGTGAGACTCCAACTCAAAAAAAAAAAAAAGAAGTTATTTCACGGGGGGAGTGAGGAATGACTGGGTGGGGTGCAGGGGGTTTTTAGGGCAATGACACGAGTCTGTATATATGGTTCTACAATGGTAGGTACCTGTTATTAAACATTTGTCAAATACAAAAGTGAACCCTAATGTGAACAATGAACTTTGGTTGATAGCGATGTGTCAGTGTTGGTTAATTGATTGCAACAAATGTACACTCTGGTGTGATGTTGACAGCAGGGGAGGCAGTCTGTGTGCAGGAGTGTTCATGGGAACTCTCTGTACTTTCTGCTTTCCTTTGCTGTGAACCTAAAACTGCTCTAAAAGATAAAGTCTATTTAAAAAACGGTGGCTCAGCCTGTAATCCCGTGCTTTGGAAGGCCGAGGTGAGTGGATTGCCTGAGCCCGTGGGTTCAAGACCCGCCTGGGCAACTTGGCGAGACCTCATCTCTACAATAAATCAAAAAATCAGCCGGGAGTGGTAGTGCATGCCTGTAATTCCGGCTACTTGGAAGGCTGAGGCGGAAGGATCGCCGGAGCCCAGCAGGTCGAGGCTGCGGTGGCTGGGAGCGTCCACTGCACTCCGGTCTGGGCGACAGAGTGAGACTCCAACTCAAAAAAAAAAAGATTTCACAAAGCTTTCAGATATAAACACGTTTCTAAATATGTGAACTCCTTTAGAAATAGAAATGATTTTTACTGATTCAAGTCTATCAACTTTAATGCTATTAAGTGAACATACTGGACGGGGAAAAAATATTTGGCAACCGTATGTCTGACAAAGGTCTAACATCTAGGATCTACAAGGAACTCAAACATTCCAAAAAGAAAAAAACAAACAGCCCCATTACAAAATGGACAAAAGATATGACTGGACACTTCTCAAAGGAAGACGTAGGAGCAGCCAACAGATACATGAAAAAAATGCTCAGCCTCACTAATCATCAAAGAAATGCAAATTAAAACTTCACTGAGATACTATGTAACTCCAGTCAGGATAGCCATCATCAATAACTCAAAAAACAACAGATGCTGGAGAGGATGCAGCGAATAGGGAATACTTCTACACTACTGGTGGGAGTGTAAACTAGTACAGCCTCTGTGAAAACAGTGTGGTGATTCCTAAAAGATCTAAAAACCAACCTTCCATACAATCCCGCAATCCCCCTCCTGAGAATATACCCAGACAAACTCAACTCACTCTATGAAAAAGATACCTGCACACGTATGTTGATTGCAGCATGATTCCCAGTAGCAAAAACATGGAACCAACCGTGCTGCCCATCGAAAGTAGACTGGATTAAAAAAATGTGGCACGTATACATGATGAAATAGTACACAGCCATAAAGAAGGACAAAATCATGAACTTCACAGCAACCTGGATGAACTTAGAGCCTATAATACTGAGCAATCTATTACAGCAACAAATAACTAAGTATCACATGTTCTCACTCATAAGTGGACCTTGAACAATCATTGTAATACTAAAATAAAAGCATTGGCAGCAGTGGGAATCTGTGAGGGGGGGTCAGGGGAGGGAACACCTCATCATCAAGGGTACCTGCATAATGAATATTTGTATGCCTAAAGAATTGTACCCCATATCTTTAAAATAAAAAAATTAAAAGGAAAAAACAAAGATAAATAGGCTATTTGAAAAAAAAGAAAATGTTTGAGAGTGTTGCAGCTGAGTAAATATTAAAGAAAAACAAGAAATACTTTAGGTACAATAACTAATAACAAGCCGCAGTGCAGGCAACAGCTTTGATTTTAATAACTTGTAATCCCTATTACTTGCCAAAAGACACGGGGAAGAAATCCCCTCAGTAAAATTCAGAAATTTGATCACCAATCAAAAATCCCCCCATAACTAAACCACAGATGGAAATTCAGGTAAAAACAAAAAATTACCCTGGCCCATTGTTAACACGCCAGTACTATCTACAAACACAGTTGTTTAAACACAACAGATTGCCATTACTCAGCAGGTTCATTAATCACAATTCAGCTTGCTATTAGGAGAGAAAATTACTGGTGTTGTTAAATTTCCACCCCATTACCTTGACTTTTATTTACTGCCATTCACCAACGATTTCTTCCTTCATTAGAAGTCACAAGTTAACTAAGCCACAAAGTCATCCAAGAAACACAGTACACTTGATGACATCTTGGAAATGTGAATGCTTCGTGCAATTTTGTAAATTCGCAAAGTTTCTTAAGCATTTCAGGAATCTGTTCAAGACAATTCTGAAGGCTTTGTGTCAAAAATCATTAGGTGTAGACATTTCAAGTAGTGCTTAAGGCAAACTCTTGCAGTAATGCTTTTCTATAATTGGACCCCTCGGTTTTTGATACTCCTCTCTTTAAGGAATTGTAATTCCTTGCCTTAACGGAAGACTGCCAGCTTCTTTTCATTGCCTTCTCCAGGAATATTCCTTTCCAACAAAGCCACTTGCCAGCCCTCCACAAGAAATGTTCAGGGGCTCCACGTTCAGGATTGGTTCTGAGATAGACTATCCTCAAAGGTAAAACTGAAATTGTAAACAATATTAACCAGTCAACAAATATTTATTGACTACTGTTCGTGGGAACAGCAGCCACTAAAGAGAATCTAGCAAAAAAAGACAAGTCTTCTAAAACTTTGTACTCTGAATGGGCTATAATACACATGTACAATACACTAAGAAAAGCTAACTCTAATACCGAGTGGCAGACTGTTCGTGCTAAATGAATGTTGCATGTAGGAACTGCCATAAGACTCTGATCGCTCCCTGTGGACTACAAGGACAAAATGATTGGGCCATCCTCCCAGATAAGAGGGGACATGGAGTGGGAATCAGGGGAGGGGAAACAAAACCGTAAGAGGGATGGCCAGGGGCAATCATTTGTATTTCATAGCAAAACAGTGAACCCACACTAAATATAAATCTGTTTCTGTGCACAGTGTCCAGTCTGAATCAGATTAATCTTGACTCAAGCACCTCTGACACTAGTCATTTGGAAAGTGAAGCACACAGAGGTCACCCATGGTTAATTCTCCATTTAGAATCCCAGGCAATAGAGTCATGGCGGGCCCTAGTGGAATTACCATCTATGCTAAGATTGTTCTACTATGTTAACCTCCTCCCATAATCTATCTTGACCAAACTAATTATAAATTATCATTGTTTACAGTAAGGGAGTTGTACTGATTGACATAGCTGGTCCTGACCTATCTCAGATGAATAGATCTGGGGGGCTGATACATTCTTCCATTAAAAAAAATGTGGTCACTTTTTCTGTACCTTAGTTCCAGGTAATTAGGTTCATCTACCCCAGGTGTTGTCAGTGAATCATAAGCGACATATGCTACAGTAGGCATATTGTTGCTATTTCTGGTTGGCCAATGTCCTGATGCGTGTACCACAACCAGGACATTTGTGATGATTTGGTAAGTGTGTGAATGTAAGCTGAAGTAATGAAATTGACTAAGGGATATGGTAGTCAAGAAACACAGCTTCCTGAAGGAGACGTCTGTTGCTTTTGGCTGACCAGCAGTCTTTCCCCTCTTATTTGTTTTGAGTTGGAGTCTCACTCTGTTGCCCAGACTGGAGTGCAGTGGCACACTTTCAGCCACTGCAGCCTCGACCTGCTGGGCTCCGGTGATCCTTCCACCTCGGCCTTCCAAGTAGCCGGAACTACAGGCACGTGCTATCACGCCCAGCTAATTTTTCATTTATTGTAGAGACGAGGTCTCGCCAAGTTGTCCAGGCGGGTCTTGAACCTGCGGGCTCAGGCAATCCATCCGCCTTGGCCTCCCAAAGTGCTGGGATGACAGGTTGAGCCACTGAACCCGGCCTCTTTCCCCTCTATTTATAACAGAAAGTAGTAGCATTCACTGCTCATTTGTACCACTACCACTTGCTCATTCTTTGTAGTCTTGCAGGATAGTCAACCAACGTGGCTTCTTTCTCCCCCTAAGCAAAACTCTTGAAGGAATGTAAATTTTGACAGGAGGGACAAAGGACCAAAATCGATCGGAATGGATCAGGATGATGGCAGTGCCCTGAAACAGACTGTCCACGAGTTCCTACTCTTTAGAGGCCTTGAATTCCAGCCTGATGGACTTGCCTTTCCAGAGGTGTGAGTGGCAAAATCATTGTAAATGATTCCACAGTTTAACATTTACTATTCTTTTTTAAATTTAGCTAAAATGGATTTAGGGGGCATGCAATCAAAGGGGTTTAGTGAATGTACTTTTCTTCCTGTTTCAACTTCAACCAGTGTCAGAGATGGGAAAGTTCAAACCAAACATCATCTGTAGAAAGCATGGGTGACATCACATCACCAATTCTTCTCACAGTGATGGTTTGAGTGTGGTTGATTTTAGAAAAACAGAGGTAAATGGGCCAGGGTGAAAGAACAAAGAGAAGTGGCTTCTGTTCACAAAGGAACAATCCCCTCAGATCACTCATAACAATGAACACTAAAACAGACTGCAACAGACATCACTATGAATGAATTTTGGTACACTCGTATCTCAAGACCAACACCTGCTACTTTCAATTTCACTCACCAAGGAAAAAACCCCACATGTCTATATGCTGTGTCAGGCTTCTGAGTATTGTTGTCACTGTTACATTCGGGATTAGGTAACTAAGAGGACAAAAGCCACCTGACCTCTCCAGCAGAATTCCCTGTCCACTTTCTTCCTTTCTTCTTCAATGACAACTTTTGCAGGGCTCTGAACTACAGGCCACGGGTTCTGCTCCTGATATCACAGGCACTAGAAATTCACTAAAGGAGTTGAGATTTTATGATAAGAAAATTGAGAACCCAATTTACAAAGTTTTGTATAGCAAAGTCCCAGGAAGTGTTATCAAACATCAAATGCAGCACAGACAAGGCATCTTGAGGAAAGTCCAGTGGATTTGATATGAGAAAAAGTTTCTCTTATCCAAAGCACATTTACACGAAGGGACAAGGGGAATGGGTGGATAGAAAGTACAGATTTGGCAGAGAAAATAAGAGGAGACATGGAAAAATAACTGGAAAAAGGAAACAACAATTATTTTTGTTTTTAAGAAAGGTTAGATCTGGACAGATTGGAGACAGAAGGGAAACAGTTGATGGAGAGGAAAAGGGAGGACAGAGCTGGCTTCTTGGGCATGTGGTCTGTGCAGTCAGTTACCCAAGGCCCTGCATTTGGTTTAATGTTCTGGTGTCACTGTCTTGAAATTCTTGAGCCAGGGCCCTGCGTATTCATTTTGCACTAGGCCCAGAAAATTATTGAGGAACAATATTGATCTATGTGAAAGTGCTCTGAAAGGTAAAAGGCATAGCTACCACTATGTGGTAGACTGATTAATGGCCCTCTATAAATGTCCTTGTCCTAATTCCCAAACCTGTGAATATATTATCCTATATGGCAAAAGGGTCTTTGCAGATGTGATTAAATTAAGGATTTTGAGACAAGGAGATTATCCTGGATCATTTGGTGGGCTTAATGCAATCACAGGGTCCTTATATGAAGAAGGCCCATGACAAGGGAAGCGGAGGGAGTGAAGGAGATGTGACCATGAGATGTGAAGTCATGGGCCAAGAAGTGCAGGTGGCTTCTAGAAGCTGGAAAGGGCAAGGAAACACACCGTCCCCCTAGAGCCTCCAGAAAGAATGAGGCCCCATGGGAATGGTCAGATAACAAATTTGTTTTGCTACAAGCCACTAAATTTGTGATAATTTGTTATAGCAGCAATGAGACACTAATACACATTACATAAGCGTAAAGGGATGCGTAGCTAGTTTTGTAGAAATCAAGGATACTAATAAAACTAATCGCAATGACCATTTATTGAGCACCTTCAAGGTGCTGGGCACTAAATTAAACCGTTTCAATATACGAGGGGGGAATTAAGGCCACATAACCACCTGGAATGCATTCCAGTTGGGATCCGGGCCCCACCTTTGTCACCCTAAGTTTTTCTGTGCGTTTAACCCCATTCTCATATTTCATTACAAACTCTGGGGTTTGTGGTTATGCTTTAAAGCGCATTATGCTTGCATGTGTCAACACAGGAGAGGGGGGTGAGACCCGGCAGGACCCGAAATCCACGCCTGGGGGCATAAGCAACGCAAGAGGTGCGGAGGCCACCTCGACAGATCGCCAGGGGCTTCCAGGGGCTTCCAGGGGCTTCCAGGGGCCCCACTGTAGATGCGAGGCCGCGGAAAAGCGCCGGAGACAAAGCGCCTCGGAGCGAAAGCCAAAGATGCCGCGCGGTTCCGACTCAGATCCGAGCCGGGCGAACCCCGGAGCCCGGCGGCTGTGCGCGTCCCGGAGCCGCGACGCGCCCGGCAACCACGGGG
>NW_007247805.1:101232-117279 GCF_000164805.1 Carlito syrichta | reverse complement strand
GGCGACAGAGGAAGATGGTGACGCTCGCCGAGCTCTTTTCCTTTTTACCTCTCGGATGCTCTCCGCGGCCGAGACGGTGGCGGGTGGCGGGAGACGGGAGCCTCGGCTGTCTCGGGAGGGAGCGCACTCGGAAAGGTGGCGTCCTCCCGCCCCGCCGCCGAGGGAGGCGAAGCTGAGGGCAGGTGGCACTCTCGGCAGACCCCCGGGCCCCGCCGGAGCGGAGAGGGTCGGGGGACGGGGGGCGTCGGGCCCTTAGCTTGCGTGAACTTTGGGGTCGGGGATTCCTGGGCTTTGCCCTGCTCGAGCATCTTCCCTTGCTCAAGACCGCTTTGTTTTTATCCAGCTGCCAAGTGGCATCGCCAGGGGAGCCCAGGACCGAACCTGGGGTCTGCGGCTGGCTCTGTGGCTCGGGGCTGGAGGCTCCGGCTGCATCCCTAGGGAGGTGCTGGCTGGAGAGCGACTTAGGGCCTGGGGGTTGTCGTTGTAGAGCGTGTGTTGCAGAAGTGTAATAGGCCGGGCTTCCGAGGGCTGGCTGACCGAGCCCTTGCTTTAAGAGGAGTGTTTGTTTCCTTTTTATTCAGTAGAATTTGAGTCGCGTGCCAGGTGTTGCTGTGTGCTGTCTGCACCTGCTGCAGCGTGGCAGCACTCCTAAGAGCCAAAAAAAAAGCGTTCTCAGGTGGCTTGATAATGAGGGGAGATGTCATTTGAGGCAATTAATGCTTATCTAAGAAAAATTGAAGGTAATTATGAGTGCAACCGTGTAAACAGGTTTTTTCTGAATTTTTTGAGACCCTTTTTTCATGGTTTTATGGTGTCTTGCACTAAATCCCAAAGTTGATATTGGGAACATGTTAAAATGCAGATTCTCTGGCACTACCTCCAGATGTACTGGTTGAATGATTGGGAAGGTGTCCCGGGAACGAGCATTTTAAACAAGCCTTGCAAATAATAGTAACTGTATTGCAGTTATCCTTCAGACTGTCGCTTGGACCCCCCTTGGAAAACACTGAAACAGATAGTGGATCTCTGGGCAAACTTACAAAAAGTAGTTTCCAAATTGTCTTTGGCAAAATTAATTTCTAGTCACTAGTTGAGTGTTTGTTTTTCATTGGAATTTACATTTAGATATTTTTCTAAAATGGGATCTTTCGTTTTCTCTTTATGTAGCATATATTCATTTTTTACTTTATCACCAGTATAGGAGCTTTATTTTAGACTTTTTCATTTCCCACTAATGTGTAATTGATGTTTTATAATTGTGCCTGTACTTTTTATTTATTTATTTATTTTGAGTTGGAGTCTCACTGTGTCTCCCAGACTGGAGTGCAGTGGCACGCTCCTGACCACCGCAGCCTCGATGTGTTGGGCTCTGCCACTCCTTCTGCCTCAGCCTTCCAAGTAGTCAGAACTACAGGCATCCGGCTAATTTTTGATTTATTGTAGAGACTAGGTCTCGCCAATTTGTCCGGGCAGGTCTCGAACCCACGGGCTCAGGCAGTTCACTTGCCTTGGCCTCCCAAAGTGCTGGGATTACAGGCTGAGCCACGGAGCCCAGCCTGTACTTTTTATTTCATTTTATTTTTTGTAGAGATGGAGTCTTGTTGTGTTGCCCAGGCTGATCTTGAACTTCTGGCCTCAGACAATCCTCCTGCCTTAGTCTCTCAGAGTGCTGGGAATACTGACTTGAGCCCTTGCATCCGGCCTACACCTGTACTTTTAATTTCACTATCCCCAAACAAATGGAGTTCAACAGTTAAAGATTTGTGCATATTCAAAGTAGCATTGTGCCAGTCTTCAAAAGTGAATATATTTGGTTTGTGTTGCCAGAGCTACTTTCTACTCTAGTGTTTGATCATTTTTTTTATAGTACTTTGATCTGTAACAGGCTTAAGTGTACATTATCTCATTTGATACATCACAGAAGTGGGACCATTGAAGAAACTGAAGTTCAAAGAACTTAAGTGTCTTAAGAAAGTGAAGGGCATTAAATTGGAACCCTAATGTGGTCCCCTTCTGGTTTCTATAGTATATTGGTATATTCACTTCTCTGTAGTACAGAAAAGCAGAAGGAAACCAGGAAAATAAAATCGTAGATTTCAGCCAGTTCTTTTACTTCATTAATATATTAAATTGATAGAAAAACAGTAAAGATAAAGAGAAGAATTAGAAGTTTTGAAAAATACCTCTCTTCACAAGAATCTAAAGTCACTTGAGATAAATGTTTCGAATATATCTCCTTGTGATAAGAACAGGAAAATACTTTTGAGCACATAAAGTGATACGCATTTGTATATCTCATGCCACATTTTCTTTCTTTTTTTTGTGAGTCGGGGTTCACACTGTCACTCAGGTTGGAGTGCAGTGGCATCACGGCTCATTGCAGCCTCAAACTTCTGGGCTCAAGCAATCTTGCCTAAGCTTCCTGAGTAGCTGGGGCTACAGGCATAGTCTGATAGTAGGCCACCATGCCCGCCTACCTCTACCTGTAGTATTAGGCCACCACACCTGCCTAATTTTTAATTTTTGGTAGAGACCAAGCTTCACTGTGTTGCCTGGGCTCAAGCAGTCCTTCTGCTTCAGCCTTCCAAAGTGCGTGGATTACAGGCATGAGCCACCACACCTGGCCCTCATTTTCTTGTACAGGAAATGCAAGTATGCTTTGTAGTATGGTAAGCCACTAGTAATTAAAGGCATAGTGCCATACAAGTGATACAACAATCTTCCTATACAAAGTAATTTCAGTAAGACATATTTAAAATTATTCTAAATGTACTTCTGAGGTGGCATGAAATCAAGGAATACATAGCAAATGAAAAGCCAGAAATGAGGGCCTGAAATAGTGCTGTAACTAGTCCATTACTCTGAGGGCTTCTCCCAAACCTTAAAAATCTTGAGCTGCTTTAAAAGTTGCATTAGGTGGAGTGGGCAAGAAATAACCCTATGTCCAGAGAGAAGAAACTAATAGGAGACTCCACCATAAAGGGACTACAGTTACATCCTCAATGTAAGGGTAATGAATTCCACAGTGAGTAAGGGGAATGTAAGGAAACTTGCTAGAGAGAGGGAAAGAAACTCCCATGAGAATTTGCAACCATGAGCCGGCTGTTACACAAGTTTGCAGGCAATTTATGCTCCTTGTGCTGGGAAAATTTAATTTATAGCAGTCCCAGATTTGTATGCTCCAGGTTACTGGTAAACACAAATGTCCATCGCCTGGAGGAGTTTATTTTCAACTCAAGCCTTGAAGAATTTTCAAAGATAAAGTGCCAAAAAAGAATAAACAGCTAACAGTAAAATATCACAAAACACACAAGTAAACAGGGCACAATGAATCAGATATTAGAAAGACTACAGAAACAGACAGGTATTAACCTTAGGTTTTAAAATTGTCAGATAATTTAATGTTTTTAATATGTTTAAATAAAAAAAAGAAACTTGAAGCCAGGTGTGATGGCCTAGCCTGTAAATCTCAGCACTTTGGGAGGCTGAGGCAGGAGAATCACTTGAAATGAGTTTAAAACCAGCCTGAGAAACAAAGCAAGGCCTCGTCTCTACAAAAAAAAAGTTGGGGTTTTTTTTGAGTCAGAGTCTTACTCTGTTGCCCAGACTGGAGTGCAGTGGCCGCTCCTGGCCACTGCAGCCTCGACCTGCTGGGCTCCAGCGATCCTCCCGCCTCAGCCTTCCAAGTAGCTGGAACTACAGGTGCTCGCTACCACGCCAGGCTAATTTTTTTTGATTTATTGTAGAGATGAGGTCTCGCCAAGTTGCCCGGGTGAGTCTCGAACCCACGGGCTCAGGCAGTCCACTCACCTCAGCCTCCCAAAGCGCAGGATTACAGGCTGAGCCACCGAGCCCGGCTAAAAAAAATTTTTTTTAATTGGCTGGGTGTGGTGGCGTGGGTTTATAGTCCCAGCTACTTGGGAGGCTGAGTTGGAAGGCTCACTGCACTCCAGCCTGGGCAATACAAAGTGAGACCCTGTCCTCACACCCGCCCCCCCCAAAAGAAACTTGAAAGTAGGAAAAGGGAAAAAGATTTTAAAGAATAGCCAAAAAAGATGTTTAAAATGGAATACAAATTCTAGAAATTAAATGAAAAACTAAATGGATGGATTAAATAGTTGATCATATCCAAGTGAGGAAGTGATTATTGAATTAGACAGCCATTTTGTGTTGCGTTTTCTTTCTACTTTATCTCCCATCACCTCATCTTCCATTCTTACTCTCAGCTTCATACCTAGCAAAATTGGAGTAATCAGAAGAGAACTTCCATAGCGTAATCCACATCAATCCATTTGCTAGTTTCTATACCCACTCGTACTTTGACTTCCTGTTGGTGACCAAAGATGAACTGTTTGTGCTCTTACCAAAGGCTAGCGCCTCCACTTGTATGTTAGGTCCCATTTCTTCTTTCCCACTCAAGGACATGGCTCCAGCAATCTTCCCCTTTTTTCTCCTGGGTTATCAAATTTTCCTTCTCGAATAGACTTTTACTGTCTTCCTAGAACATGATGTTAATTCAGCTGTTTTAAAGTTCTGTCTTGACTCGTGTGTTCCTTCTGCCTCCTGCTCCAGAAA
This sequence comes from Carlito syrichta, assembly GCF_000164805.1. Classification (NCBI taxonomy): domain Eukaryota; kingdom Metazoa; phylum Chordata; class Mammalia; order Primates; family Tarsiidae; genus Carlito; species Carlito syrichta. The sequence goes on along the minus strand of NW_007247805.1, from coordinate 112,704 downwards.
AACTCCTCAGAAGAATTATATTTATTTCATTCCTCCTATTCTGGCCCTCTGTTCGTTCTTTAGCCCATTCTAATCAGACTTTCGCCCTTACCACTCCTCTGAGACTGCTCTAGTGAAGGTCACTGATGTCCTCCTTATTGCTAAGGCTAATGGTTAGTTCTTAAACCTCAGCTCAACCTGTTGGCAGCGTTTTTTCCCAGCTTATCACTCACTCTTTTTGAAATGCTTTTTTCTTTTGATAAAAAGAAAAAAAAAATGTAATCACTTTTTCTGGTTTTCTTCCTCTGTTCCTTCTCAGCTCTTGACTGCTAGTCATTTGAAGCTCAGAGTGCAAAGTACTTTCCTCTCTTTATCTTGATCATCTCATCTAGTCTCCTGGTTTTGAGAATCACCTATGCAGTAGACTGTCAATCTAAGCCCCCCTGACTAGGAGTACCAGCTCTAGGTCCAGATCCATATCTCTAGCTTTTTTCCATCATCTCCATGTGGATGATTAATTAGTAGGGGTCTCAAAGATGGTATGTTAGGAACCGAATTCCTGATCTTTCCTCCCACGTCTACTTTTCCTACCGTCTTCTGTCTACTTTTCCTACCGTCTTCTCCTCATAAAATGTGCAGGCCAAACCAGCCTCACTGTTATTCTCAAGCACAGCAAACATGTTCTTGCCTCAAGGCGTTGTGCTAGCTGTTACCTCTACCCAGGACACTCTTTTCTCTTGCTGTTAAGTTTCTGTTAATGGGTCACTTTATCCAACATGTTCTCTTATCTAAAATGTTCCTTTCTTTGATCATAAAATATAAAAGAGAAACCCTTCACGCTCACTGTATTCCTGTTACCCTTTGCTTAGAACTCTCCAATGGCTTCCTGTCTCACTCTGTGTGGTGTAATACAAAAAGATATTTGGTCCTTGTCTCTCAATCCTAGAACAGAGCTCCTAAAGCCCTTGGAATTTTCTGAGTGATTGGAGTGTCTTTTGTTACTCTTGAGCCTCTTTAATCATACTTGAGTTTATGGTAATTAAATGATGGTGGGGACCTTACATAGCCTTAGGCTGGGGCTGGTCTCCAGAAAGACCCAAGTGATTAGAAAGTTAAAACTCAGCTCCACCTACCAGCCTCCATAAAGGGGAGAAGTGGGTGCTGGAGATTTAGCTCTGTAAGAACTCTTGAACAATTAGCTTTGATGAGCTTCTGGGTTGAGGAACACCTTGACTTACTGGGAAGGTAGCATGCTGGCAAAGGACATGGAAGCTCTGGGCATCCCTCCCTCCCAGCACCTTGCCCAGTGCTTGTCTTCTGTTTGACTGTTCTGAGGTGTATCCTTTATAATAATTGGTAATTATTGGTAAATGTGAGTGGACGTCATAGCTCATGCCTGTAATCCCAGCACTTTGGGAGGCCGAGGCAAGAGGATTTCTTGAACCCAGGAGTTTGAGACCAACTTGGGCAACACAGTGAGACCTCATCTTTACAAAAAAACCCCAAAATATTAGCTGGGGGTGATGGTACGCTTGTAGTCCCACCTACTCAGGAGGCCAGGGCAAAAGGATCACCTGAGCCTGGGAAGTTGAGGCTGCAGTGAGCTGTGATCTGGCCACTGCACTCCAGCCTGAGTGACAGAATGAGACCCCAATTAAAAAAAAAAAAAACAGACCTGGTAAATGTAAGTAAAGTGTCTGAGTTCTGTGAGTCATTCTAGCAAATTATCAACCTGAAAAAGGAGGTCCTGGGAACTCCCAGTTTTTAGCCAGTCGGTCAGAAGAACAAGTTGCTGAAAACATGAGCTTGGCTTCTGAATTGGGGGCCATCTTCGGGGACTCAACCCTTAACTTGTGGGTCTCATCTTACGGTACTCAGCCCTTAACTTGTGGGTCTGTACTAACTCTAGATAGTGTCAGAATTGAATTGTTGGACACCCTGTTGGTCTTCTGAGAGTTGGAGAATTGTTTGATGTGAAAAAACACCCCAGACTCAATAAAAGCTGAAATCTTAAAATGGTTTCTAATTCGCTCCCGCTTACCTATTACATAATCCTCCTTGTTTCTGAAAAACTTGGCTGTGCTTACCACCTCAGGGTCTTTGCATGTAATATTGCCAATGTCTGGAATGCTTTACCCCCCAGATAGCTGCATGTCTGGCTCCTTTTTTTCCTGCAAGGTTTATCAAAATTTCTGTGTGATTTTCTGTAACTTCCTGTTTTAAATGGTAGCAGTTCCAATTCTGCAATCCATTTCCAGCCCCTAGTTTTCTTTCATATCACTTTATTACCATCTGACATTCTATACTTCAGTTCCCCACTTCCTTCTCCCTATGAGGATGTAAACACTTTGAGGGTAGAGATTTTAGTCTTTTTTTTTTCCCTTCTAAATATGTATTTCCAACACTTACAGTGGTGCAAAGCTTATGTTGGGACTCAATAAATATGTTGAACGAATGAATGAATAAATGGAAGATAAATGCAAATAAATTATTCAGAATGAAATCTCGAGAGACAATGGAATAATAAATATTAAAGAGAACTTAAGATACATGGCAAATAAAGTGAGAAGGTCTGATATGTCTAATTGGAGTCCTGGAAGAATATAATAGAATAGAGGAGAAACAGTATTGATTTCTGTAGATCAGTATGAAAAAGATAACCCAACAGAAAAATTAACAGAAGCTATAAATAGACATTGCAACAAGAAGAAATAAAAATGTCTCATAAACACGACCATTGTATCTTATTAGTACAAATAAAAGAAAATCAGATACCCTTTCATGCTTACTAGCTTGGCAAAAATTAAAGCATAGATTTATATTAGGTATTGGTAAGGATGTGGCTCAGTGGTAACTCCCATGTATTGTTGATGGGATGATAGTAAATTGATACAACTGTTTTAGAAATCAAACTGCCATGTACTTAGAGCAATTCCACTTCTAAGCATGTAATCTGGAGAAATCCTTGCACGTGTATTTATACCTGGATATATGTACACAAACGTTTGTATAGCATTGATCTTTCGCTAAATTTGCAAACAATCTAAATATGAGTTTTATTAATTGCTACTGCTGCTGTAACAAGCTACCACAAGTGTAGTGACTTAAAACAATATAAATTTATTATGTTATAGTTCTGGGGGCCAGAAGTCTGAAAATGCGTTTTACTAGGTTAAAAATCAGGGTGTCAGCAAGGTTGCATTTTCTTCTAGGCCTTCTTTCCCAAGCTTCTAGAGATGTCTGTAATCTGTGGCTTGTGCCCTCTTTCTTCCTCTGTCTTCGAAATGAGCAGTGTAGCATCTCCTAATCTCTCTGACTCTTGACACTGCTGTCTCCTTAGAAGGAACTTTAGCCGGGCTCGGTGGCTCAGCCTGTAATCCCGTGCCTTTGGGAGGCTGAGGTGAGTGGATTGCCTGAGCCGGCGGGTTCGAGACCCACCTGGGCAGTGAGACCTCATCTCTACAATAAATCAAAAAATCAGCTGGGTGTGGTAGCGCATGCCTGTAATTCTGGCTACTTGGAAGGCTGAGGCGGAAGGATCGCCGGAGTCCAGCGGGTTGAGGCTGCGGTGGCCGGGAGTGGCCACTGCACTTCAGTCTGGGCGACAGAGTGAGACTCCGACTCAAAAAAAAAAAAACAAAAAAAAGAAGGAACTTTAACTGTATTTGTTTCACTTGCATAATCCAGGATAGTCATCCCAAGATTCCCAACTTAATCACATTGGTCAAGTCCTTTTTGCCATGTAAAAATAATATATAGCTGGTTTCAGGAAATAGGGCATGGATATCTTGGGGGCTGCATTCTGCCTACTGTATGGATCAAGAATAGAATGAATAAGTTGTGATATTTTAATAAAATGGAAACAAACAGGAAAAATGAGTAAGCTACTATAAACTTCATCTTCTTAAATAGATGTCAAAAATAAAGCATTAACTAAAAGAAGCACATTATAGAAGAACTCACACATTAGATTCCATTAATATTAAAGTCCAAAAACGGGGAAAAAACTCTCAAGTATATTTAGTTTAGCGATACATCACAAAGAAAAGTGAAATTAGTAACAAATAAAATTTATTTTTACCTCTAGGGGAGAGGGAAGTAGAAACAATTGAGGGGCTTAAAGGATAAAGACAGTATTTTAAAAAACTATGGTGTTACACAGACTTCTGTCTCAGTAGTTACAAGCATGTATATGAGGCTGGGTGTGTTGGCTCATACCTATAATCGCAGTACTTTGGAAGGCCAAGGTGAGAGGATTGCCTGAGCCTGCAGGTTCAAGACCAGCCTGGGCAACTTGGCAAGACCTCATCTCTACAATAAATCAAAAAATTAGCTGGGCATGGTGGTGCGAGCCTGTAGTTCCAGCTACTTGGAAGATTGAGGTGGAAGGATCGCCTGAGTCCAGCAGGTGGAGGCTGTGGTGGCTGGGAGCATGGCACTGCCCTCTGGCCTGGGTGACAGAGTGAGACTCCAACTCCAAAAAAAAAAAAAAGTATGTACATGGTAATTTTATATTCCTTAGCCCATTCCCTAGCACAATTAAAATATTTTAAAGAAATTTTGATGGTTTATAAACTAAAAGTCAACAATTTAAGAAAAATTCATAAGAGAGCATTCACTAGATAAAATACTTTTAAAACCTAGAAAGCTTCCCCTCCCTATTTTATTTAAGGGGCTAGAATTTGAAGTCTTGTAAGTAGTAAGCGAGAGCCATAGAATAAAATTCGGGAGTTCATGACGGGATCCTAGTAAGTGGATCCAGTAAAGTATATAGAATTCAAGAGCTAAAATTCTTGATAATGATCCCTTCTTCGTTATCTTGAAATAATATAACTCTAACAATATGTTGAAGGGAGTTTGGGAGCATCTTTATATACCTAGGGAGAAAGAATGAGCAAGAAACAACTTGCAAGGATTGGTTTCCATTTTCTGATCATTATTTGCAATATCCTCCTATGGACCACATGATTTTTGGTTTTTTGTTTTTTTTAAGTTGGAGTCTCACTCTGTCACCAGACTCAAGTAGCCAAAATTACAGGCATGTGCTACCATGCCCGGCTAATTTTTTTATTTATTGTAGACATGAGGTCTTGCCAGGTTGCCCAGGCTGTCTCAGACCCGTGGGCTCAGCCAGTCCCCTCACCTTGGCCTCCCAAAGTGCTGGGATTACAGGCTTGAGCCACCGCACTTGGATCATTTTTGTTTTTTATTGAAAATTTAAATTCGGATAATTCATATGCAGTTGTACGAAGTAATACAGAGAAATGCCATGTACCATTTATCCTAATGGTCATGTCTTATAAACATATAACAGTATTATAACCCGGACTTTGATGTTGATAGAATCTACTGATCCTATTCAGCCTCTCCCTGTATTACTTGTGTCGTTGTGTGTGCATGTATTAGTTCTAATCAAGTTTCACCATGTGTACATGCCTGTGTTTGCTACCACTTTAAGACACTGATCAATTACACTCCTGCCAGGGTCCCTCTGGTTGCCCTTTTACAGCCATGCTTCCTCCTCCCCACTCCATTCCCCCCTCAAGCTTCTGGCCCTCACCCCAGTCCGCAGTCCCTGGCAACCAATAATCTGTTCTCTATTTCTAAAATTTTTTCATTAAAATAATATTCTGTAAGTGAAATCATACAGTATGTAACCTTTTGGGATTAGCTGTTTTTACTCAGCATAATTCCTGGAAGATAAATCCAAGTTGTGCATTTCAGTCAATGAGTCTCATTTTTAATTCAACTGAAGTATGGTTTATGGAGTTTTTGGACTCCGAGTGTTTGGACTGTTTGTAAATATCAATTTCTCTTATTTGATTAGTGTATACTCTGAGTAGTCAATAAAAGCATGGGTTTTACAGTCTGATAGATTTGGGAATAAGTTCTATTTGTACTTTGGAAAAATTATTTTAAGGTTGCTAAAGCTTAATTTCCTTATATTTAATATGAGGATAATACCTTATCATAGAATACTTTTAAAGGGTATATGAGATAACACAAAGCTCTTAGCACAATGCTTGTCATATAAGTGTTCTATAAATGGCAGCTGGAAGGAAAGATATGAAAGATAAGGGTAATGACTTCTAGGTTAGTTTGGGAAGGTATTACTTTCGTATTCTAACGGCTGCTTGGTTTTCATATTTGTTTAGGCAGAGGAAGGAAAATTCGATGTCTTTCTTTTGAGACACTAAACAAAAATGTTTAATTCTTCAAAATGGGTATAGCTAATTTTATTTCTTTAATTGACCACAGTAAAAAGTGACTGCTTTAATGTTATGTATCTTAATCAGCAAATACTGTCTAACCAATTGAATGAATATTATCTTTTTATATAATAGTACAGATTTGTTAAGGTTGAAACATTAATAATTTACATATTTTAAATTATATATATAAATATAAATTCTAGGTTACTGGAGTTCTGGATGATTGCTTGTGTGATATTGACAGCATTGATAACTTCAACACCTACAAAATCTTCCCCAAAATACAAAAATTGCAAGAGCGAGACTATTTCCGTTATTACAAGGTAAGGTTATAATTTTGGATTCTGTTGATACCATAGATTTATTCTATATAGCTTTCTGCAGATATGACTTGTGATCCTTTTGAAAACCTATTTCCACTTCTCTCAGCACCCTATGTATATCTTTTATAACTTGAGTATACTAAGTTACATACATAAGTGAAAACCTGTCAGTCTTTTAAAACACTGATAATCTGAACCCCCTTCCTATTTTTGGGAAGTTCCTCATTTTTTGGTTTTGGTTTTGAGGCAGAAACTCCTCCCTCTACAGAAGCTAAAAATGTCAGGGACTTATTTTGTCAGCTGCCCTTGTAACATAGGTTCTTCCATCTGGACACACCTACCCAGGCTTTGAGTTTTGTTGACAACAGTGTGCTAGCATTGTTAGCAGTACCAAGTACCATAGCAGTCGGACTGGTAAGCCAGGCTGAGGCTATAAGCAGACTACTACACATAGTAATGCTGCAGAATTGGCTCTTAATCTAATAATAGTCTCCACCAGACCTTTACAGAATAATCAATGACAGTTTAAAGGTAGCAGCAGTATTTAAATATGGCAGTAAGATAATATTCAAAAGAACAATATTTTAAATTTTAGAGCAACATTTTAAAAGCTGCTATTGGGCTTTGCCTGTGTACTTTCAGGATTCAATTGGTTTATAATTTCTTTGATTTTAATTTTTAGTTTATTCCAAAAATTGAGCGTGATTTTCTTTTGTCTTGATTTCATATAGGCTGTCTTAGTCCTTTAAACATTTTTGAGGATCAAAAAATTCAGTGTCTCATGCAGAAAGATAACAAATTGGAAAATTAAAGATTTGGGGCCAGGTGCAATGGCTCACACCAGTAATCCCAGCACTTTAGGAGGCTAAGGTGTGAGAATCACTTGAGCCCTGGAGTTTGAGACCAGCCCAAGAAACATAGACCTAGTTTCTACAAAAACATTTAAAAAAAATTATTATAAAGATGTGGGGTACAATTCAGGGCTAGGTATACAAACGTTGATTATGCAGGTCCCCTTGTTGATAAGGTATGCCCCTCCCTCCCCAAACATTTTCCCTCAACTGCCACTCTCACCCCCTTCCTCCTCTGACAGTTTCCCACCACTGCCAATCCTTTTCTTTTTTTTGAGTTGGAGTCTCACTCTGTCGCCCAGACTGCAGTGCAGTGGCACATTCCTGGCCACCGCCTCGACCTGCTGGGCTCTGGCGATCCTTCCACCTCAGCTTTCCAAGTAGCTGGAACTACAGGCACACACCATGCCCAGCTAATTTTTTTGATTTATTGTAGTGACGAGGTCTTACCAAGTTGGCCGGTTGGGTTTCCAACCTGTGGGCTCAGGCAGTCCACTCGCCTTGGCCTCCCAAAGTGCTGGGATTACAGGCTGAGCCACCGAGCTCGGCCCCTTTCTTATAGTATAATTGTTCAAGGTCCGCTTGTGAGAGAGAACATATGGTACTCTGTTCTTTGTTTCTGTGATAGATCACTGAGTATGATCGACTCCAAATCCAAGTTATTGTGAAGTTCATATGTTTGCCCTTCTTTATGGCTACAATAATATTCCATTGTGTGTATGTACCACATTTTTTAATCCAGTTCAGCTTTGATGGGCAACATGATTGGTTCCATGATTACAAAAAAAAGTTTTTTTAATTAGCTGGACATGGTGTTGTACGCCTATAATCCCAGCTACTTGGAAGGCTAATGTGGGAGGATCACTTGAGCCCAGGAGTTTGAAGCTGCAGTGAGCCATGATCATGCCACTGTACTCCAGCCTGGGCAAAAGAGTGAGACCCTGACTTAAAAAAACAAAATTTGGGAATCCATCCCTTTTCCCCATCAGCACCAAGAATATCCAAAAAGAATGAATGTTTTCCTATATACAAAGTCTTTTAGGAATGCATATTTCATGAATTATGTTTCAAAAAGTAATCTATACCTAAACAAACTACTGAGTGTCTGTAATTTTAGGCATTTTGCATACAAATAAGACAGATGTCTCTTTAAGCTTCTGTCACTAAATCTATGTGCATGTGTAGCTGCTTCTTGACTACTGGTTTGACTAAATGAAATTGTTACTTTTATATTTCTTTTTTTTTTTTTTTTTTTTTGAGTTGAAGCCTCACTCTGTCACCCAGACTGGAGTGCAGTGGCACCCTTCTGGACACTGCAGCCTCTACCTGCCGGGATCCAGCGATCTTTCCGCCTCAGCCTTCCAAATAGCCGGGACTACAGGCACGCGTTACCACACCCGGCTGATTTCGTTGATTTATTGTAGAGACAGGGTCTTGCCAAGTTGCCCGGGTGGGTCTCGAATCTGCAGGCTCAGGCAATCCACTCGCCTTGGCCTCCCAAAGTGCTGGGATTACAGGTTGAGTCACTGAGCCCTCCACTTTTATATTTCAACAATGGTTAAATATGTCTGTTTCATATGGTTTAGTCTAATACAATGGGTGAAGCATTTCTTCTACCAAAGACTATCCCTTCACAGGAGCTCCAGATCATATCAGCATTCAATATGTCATGGTTTTCACTCTTCTACTCTGTTTTTTGGGAATTGTGTCTTCTGCTTTTATATCCCTATCTACAAGTCTTGGTCAGTAGAAGTACTCAAGTACTTGAATGAATAGCTCATTTAATCTTCACACCAAAACTTTGTCAGTATTATCTACATTTTTCAAATAAAGAAATAATGGTTTTTGTTGGCTAACAAAACAGGAGAAGAAAAGATATAGAGTAGCTCACAAAATTGAAAGATAGACTGAGGAAGCATACCTCTGAGAAGATGAAATTAGAGCTGGAACTAATGGCCATTCTTTTTAAGAAACCACCAATATTTTGGATCAAATTAATCATTTTTTTCACATTTTGGCAACAATTTATACAAGAGTCTGACTTTGCGGGGAGAGCATCTGATTGGTCTAGGCAATATCTTGTGACTCCTTAACTAAAAGAGGGAAGGGCATCTTGGTTGGCAATCTTGGCTTCTTACCATAGAGTCTCATTCTTTTACACATGTGGTTTAAAAATGTTCTGACCAGCACAGAGAACTTATAACACATAACCAAAATATACTCACCCTCTCTCCCAGAGGAAGATAATGCCGTTATTTAGTTAATGCATTCAACTCCAACTCCAGGATATTTGTGTGATACTCATTCCTCTTTTAATTCTGTCAATCTATGAAATAAATACAAGGGGAATTTGACTACTTTCTTTTTTTTTGGAGGCAGGGCAAGGACATATAACTATATTAGGGATGAAATTGAGATTTACTTGTATGTACCTCTGAAATTGCTCCCAGAGCTCTGTGTCTGAAAAGGTTAGGAAACAATAACCCTGAACATTTGCTTATTCTGCATCTTAGGGCTATGATGGAATCGGGTAGTGGGCACTAGCAACCTATCTTTGTTTTTGTTTTTTTTAAGTTTTATTTTAAGGATGTGGGGAATAATTCAGGATTAGTTACATAGGTGGTCATCGTGCAGGTAGAGTTTGGGCCTCCCTTTGGTCCCCCTTCACCTGGTTTGAGATCAGGTGCCCTTATTGATGCTAAGTGCCCCCACCCCACTGCCAATCACTTTTAGTATTATGATAAATGTTCAGGATCCACTTATGAATGAAAACATGTGGTTTTCACTTGTTTGTTTCTGTGGTAGAACACTGAGTATGATAGACTCTAAATCCATTCAAGTTGCTGTGAAATCCATAATCTTGTCCTTCTTTATGGCTACATAATATTCCATCGTGTATATGTACCATATTTTTTATCCAACCCATTTTTGATGGGCAGCAGGATTGGTTTCATGTTTTTACTATTGTGAATAATGCTACAAGCATGCATGTGCATCTTTTTTATAGAATGATTTGAGTTCCTCCGGGTATATTCCCAGAAGGGGGATTGCTGGGTCATATGGAAGGTTGATTTTTAGATCTTTTAGGAATCACCACACTGTTTTCCACAGAGGTTGTACTAGTTTACCCTCCCACCAACGGTGTAGAAGTGTTCCCTTTTCCCCCACAACCTCTCCAGCATCCATTGTTTTTTGAGTTATTGATGTTGGCCATCCTGACTGGGGTTAGGTAGTATCTCAGTGTGGTTTTAATTTGCATTTCTTTGATGATTAGTGAGGCTGAGCATTTTTTCATCTATCTGTTGGCTGCTTGTATGCCTTTTGAGAAGTGTCTATTCAATTTAACCACTTTCAGTATACTCTACATCCAGTAGTGGCAAAAAAGGAAAGCTTAAAAAAAAGGAAAGTTAAGAGAAGAGGTTAGTTTTAAACACATGCACACATACATACTTAGGATTTAGCAAGTAAGAACATATAGGTAGAAACAACAGTTTACCTTTATACAGTTCAGTAGTTGGCTGCTGTAACTAGTATTTCTGACTTTTCTTTTGTACTATCCCTTTCACCAAATATTTATTGAATGCTTGCTTTGTTTCAGGTCTAATTTAGGTACTGTGGATACAGTAGTGAATAAGATGGAACGTTTGCTTTGATTAGGGAGGCAAACAATAAACAGATAAACAACAAAACAGAATTTCAGGTGATTATAGGTAAGGCCTGTGGAGAAAAAGCAAAGCAAGCATTAGAGAGTATGGACATCAGGCTGTGGGGTAGGAGATGGCCCTTTTAAAAGTCATTCGTCAGGAAAAGGAGGTATTTATGCGAATGTGACACTTGAGCAAAGACCCACCTCATGTGAAAAATTAAGCCATGACAAGATTTGGAGAAAGAACGTTCCTGGGGAGGGGAATAGAACAAGTATGAAGGTCTTGACATAGAAATAAGCTTAGTGTGTTTAACAGGTCAAAAGCTGGTATAGCTGGAGGAAAGTGAACGAAAGGAAGAGTTGGAGAGATACATAGGAACTAGATGAAAAACAAAAGTAGGAGCTGGGCTCGGTGGCTCAGCCTGTAATCCCAGTGCTTTGGGAGGCCAAGGTGAGTGGAT
>NW_007247805.1:15243-101212 GCF_000164805.1 Carlito syrichta | reverse complement strand
GCATGGGCAACTTGGCGAGACCTCATCTCTACAATAAATCAAAAATCAGCCAGGCGTGGTAGCGTGTGCCTGTAATTCCGGCTACTCGGAAGGCTGAGGCGGAGGGATCGCTGGAGCCCAGCGGGTCAAGGCTGCGGTGGCTGGGAGCGGCCACTGCACTCTAGTCTGGGCGATAGAGTGAGACTCCAACTCAAAAAAAAAAAAAAGTAGGACCTAATTGACCATATAAGGACGTTGGATTTTATTCTAAGCACAATAAGAAACTATTGAAAGGATATTTTATGCAAAATACACTATCAGGGTATGAGATAGGAAATAAATAAACCATTTAGGAGGCTATTACTGTAGTAAATAAAGATAATATAGATTTATGATAGAGTGCTAGAGTTGGAAGATGTAGAAAATGATCAAATTAATGCTGTATATAAAAGATAACACCAACAAGCTTTTCTGATGCATTGAGTGTAAAGTGTGATGGTAGAAGTAAAATTAAGAGTGATGCCTAACTTTTGAGCATATTATAAATATATGTCATGACCAATTATATTTTATTCCAAGAATGCAAGGATGATACTTTTAGATCTTCAACAAAATTCAACATATAAGAATGATGTATATATTTTAAGATGATTTCAGTCCTAACAATAGCATAGTCAGCATCTTATATATGGGGAAACACTAGAGGAATTCTCATTTAGGTCAGGAACCAAGACAAGGGTACCCATTATCTCCATAACTGTTGGATGCGGTCAAACAAGAAGAAACAACTAGATGCATAACATTTTATTCTTTTTTTGTATAAATTGAAGAGGTAAAAGTGAAGTTTTGTTACATAGATATATTGCACATTGATGAAGTCTGGACTTTTGGTGTAACTCTCACTCAAATGGTGTGTGTTGTACCCATTAAGTAATTCCATCCCTTACCCCCCATCCTCCCGTGCTTCTGAGTCTCCAATGACTATTATTTCACACTCTGCCCGTCTGTACATATTACTTAGCTCCAACTTATAAGTGACAATATAGAGACCTAAAAACTTACAAAGAATAAGTAAAACTATTTCCATTTATAAATGAAAAAAGTATACCTAAAACACTTAAAAGAATCACTAATAAGAGGAATACAAACAGTAAAAAAATGCATTGAGATTGTAGGCTGTGAGCTTATTATATAAAAAACAGTGTCTTCATAAATGCACACAATAACCATTTAGAAGATAAAATGGAAAAGATAACTCCACTTAATTAGCAATGAAGCCATGTGTGATGGTCCACGCCTGTAGTCCCAGCTGCTAGGGAGGCTAAGGCAGGAGGGTTGCTGGGACCCAAGAATTTGAGACCAGCCTACAAAAAGAAACAAAACAAAAAATACATTAGCAATGAAAAAGAAAGTATAAGAATAATTGTATCTTTTATATAAGGCCTAAAGGAGGAAAGCTTCAAAACATTCCTGAAAGACACAAAAGTAGACTTGAGCAAATGGAAAGATACCTTTTGTAGCATAAATGTGTTAATTCTCTCCAAGTTAATATATACATTCAATGTGATCCTAATAAAAATATTGACAAGTTTTTGTTTTTTTCCTGGAACTAGACAAGCTGTCACAGGTTAGGTTTCTTGGGAAACAAACTCTGAGGCAATGATTAGTGTACAAGAGCTTAATTAGGGACCACTCTTGGGACCAACAATTTACAGAAGGAAAAGAAAGGGAGAAAGTCTGGATTGGGCAAAGGGAGAATCAAGTTGTGATGCAGCCTCATTGGAAACCTCAGGTGACTGTGTAGGGAATTCTTAAGATGGAATAACCTCCAGAGTTAGTTGTCATCTGGGGTGGGAGGTAGAGGCCTTTTTTTCTTTATTAGTCGAGCTAAAGGTTTGTTGACTTTGTGTATCTTTTTTAAAAAACCATTTAGTTTCATTGATCTGTTCTATTTTTCATTTTTTTTCCCCCTCTCTGGAGACGGGCTCACTTCATCTCTCCCAGTCTGGAGTGCAGTGGCGTGATCACAGGTCACTGTTACCTTGAACTCCTGGGCTTAAGTGACCCTCCCATTTCAGCTTTCCAAGTAGCTAATGATATAAGCATGAACCATGGGCCAGTTAAGTTTTAATTTTTTTTGGTCTTAATTCTGTTGCCCAGGCTGGTCTTGAACTCCTGGGTTCAAGTGATCGTCTAACCTTGGCCTCCCAAAGTGCTGAGATTACAGGTGTGAGCAATGGTGTCTGGCCTATTTTTCTGGTTCCTATTTGTTTATTTCTACTCTGATCTTTGTTATTTTCTTTCTTCTGCTAAGCTTAGGCTTAGTTTGTTTTTCTTTTTCTAGTTCCTTGAGGTATACAGTGAAGTTGTTTATTTGAGATCCTTCTTTTTTGATGTAGGTGTTGTTATAAACTTCCCTCACAGGACTGATTTTGCTGTATCCTGTAAGATTTGGTATTTTGTGTTTCTATTTTCATTACTCTGAAGTATTTAAAAATTTCCCTTTTACTTTCTCCTTTGACCCATTGGTTGTTTGGCGGCATGTTGTTTAATTTACACATATTTGTGAGATCCAAGATTCTTCCAGTTATTGATTTCTAGTTTCATGCTGTTGTGGTCAGAAAAGATACTTGATATGATTTCAGGATTATTAAGTTTGTTAAGATTTGTTTTGTGGACTGACATGATATGTCTAGAGAGTGTTCCATGTGCACTTGAGAAGAATATGTATTCTGTTGCTGTTGGATGAAATGTTCTGTAGATATCTGTTAGGTCCGTTTGGTCTAAAGTATAGTTCAAGTCCAATGTTTCCTCACTGACTTCTTTTTTTGTCTAGATGATCTATCTAACATTGAAAGTGGAGTATTGAAGCGTCCTACTGTTACTGTATTTGTCTATCTCTCCCTTTAGAGCCATTGATACTTGCTTTATATATTTAGGTTTTCTGAGGTTGGGTGCATGTATATTTAAAGTTTTTGTAACTTCTTGATAAATTGACCACTTTGTTATTATATAATGGCATTCTTTGTCTCTTTTCACATGTCTGACTTTTCCATTTACATGAAATATCTTTTTCTGTCCTTTCACTTTCAGTCTGTGTTTGTCCCTAGAGGTGAAGTGAGTCTCTTATAAGCAGTATATATAGTTAGGTCTTTTTTTTTTGAGTTGGAGTCTCTCTCCGTCGCCCAGGCTGGAGTGTAGTGGCATGCTCACTGCCACCTCAGCGTCAACCTGCTGGGCTCTGGCGATCCTTTCACCTCAGCCTTCCAAGTGGCTGGAACTATAGGCACGTGCTACCCCACCCAGCTAATTTTTATTTTATTTTATTTATTGTAGAGACGTGGCCTCGCCAGGTTGCCTGGGCTGGTCTCGAACCCGCAGGCTCAGGCAATCCACTTGCCTCAGCCTCCCAAAGTGCTGGGATTACAGGCTAAACCACCGAGCCTGGCCAAGTCTTGTTTTTTAATCCATTCAGCCCCTTGATGTCTTCCACTGAGAGATGGTAAGAGTTTATCTCTAGGGCTAATGGAGGAAGAAGGCATAGGTAGTGCCGTCCCTCCCGATCTTGCTGGCAGAGGACTCCAGCCTTGTTTAAGGAGAGATTTCAGGACTGGGATTATCACTGGAGCATCCAGAGAAGGAGGCACAGGGAGGGCCCACTTTTCTGGCAAGCGAGAAGTCTCAAAAGCGCACCTCCCAAGAGTGACCTTCTGGTCTGGAGTTATCACTGAAGTAAGCCAGGAAAGAAGGCTCTAGGATTGTCCCTTTTCTTTTCAGTCACAGAGAGGCCCCCCTGCCTCTGTCCTGGGAGAGACTGCAGACATTTATCGAAGGAGCAAGCCAGGGAAGACAGCTCGGGGAGTGCCATCCTCCATTCTTGTTGGCAGAGGCCTTCATCCTCTTTCCACAGAGAGAGGATAGAGCAAGCCAGGGGGGGAAGGGCCACAGAGCGCTGTTCCTCCTGTCCAGGCTCGAGGAGGTTGATTCCTTATTTGCTACATAGGCTCCCAGATACTGGCTTGTTAGAGGCCAGAGCCACAGGGAGCTGCTGGAAAAGCTGCCAGGATTTTGACCTGAGGAACTAGAGTGATGGAGTTGCTGTTTACTGGGATGGTGACAATTAATAGAAGAAGGAGCCCAGTTTGGATATGTTGAGTTTGAGTTGCCTGTGAAGGCCCTGTGGCGACATCAAGGGGGCAGTTGGATATATAGGCCAGAAGTTCAAGGGCGATGTCCAGGCTGAGAACTGCAGTCCTCAAATATGTGCCATGCTGCTATAAACTTCTTTGCCTTCTGACATCCTGCCCCTTTTGCCTACAATCTTTCTCTAAAACACTTGTCGTCATATCCATTTTACATGTACCAAAAGTCAGAGTAGAGTACCCTGTCCTCTGTATTGCCAATTTCCCTACCTTCTCCTTTGTAATGTGGGTTATTTACTTAACATATATTTATTGAAGTATCTACTATGTACCTTAGACACTGTTCTAGGCACTGGGGATAAAATGAGACAAAATTCCAATCCTTACAGTTGGGAGGTGTAGATAATAAGTAAGTAAATAATATTCAGGTAGTGGCAAGTGCCATCAAAGAATAGAAAGCAGTATGTTGGGGGTATAGGTTGCATACAAGCACTACCTTAGCAAGCCTGGTGAGTAAAGGTCTTTCTGCTGAGGTGACATTGAGAGACCCGAATGAGATAAAGGAGCGAGCCCTCA
The DNA here is from genome assembly GCF_000164805.1 of Carlito syrichta. Classification (NCBI taxonomy): domain Eukaryota; kingdom Metazoa; phylum Chordata; class Mammalia; order Primates; family Tarsiidae; genus Carlito; species Carlito syrichta. The sequence continues at coordinate 96,515 of NW_007247805.1, read as the reverse complement.
GAAGATCTGGAGGAGCCGCGATAGTACAAGCCAGGAGAACAGCCCATATATAGGCCTTGAGACATCAGGGAGTGTGATGTGTTCCCAGGAAGAAGGCTGGAGGAGCATGACAGGAGAGGTCAGAGAGGTGGGCAAGAGGCTGGGTTATGGAGGGTCTTAAGGAACCTGCCGCGGAGTTTGGATTCACTCTAAGGGTAATGGGAAGCCACAGGAAGGTTTTGAGCAGGAATTGATATGATCTGATTTGTTTTAGAGAGATAACTGTGGTTGCTTTGTGAAATAGGTAGAGTAGAAGCAGGGAGACCACTGCAGTAGTCAGGAGGGTGGTGAGAAGTGTACAATGAGTTGCTTGAAGGGGAACAAGAAAAGGAAGAAACAGAATAAAACGTAGATTTTGTACATGGGCAATCCATCTGCAAGTTCTGTTGATTTGCTGTCTTCCTATAATGTTTAGAATGTGAAAATCCAGAGTTTTTACCATGGTTAAAATGTCCTGTGTGATCTGTCCCTTGTCTACCTCTACCCTTATTCCCTGCACCCTCCACCTTCACTCAGTGTCAGCCAAACTGGTAATTTTCAGTTCCCAGAATTGTTCAAGTTTTTTATTGCCTTATCCAAATGCATACTTCCTCCATCCTAAAATACTACCTCCTCAGAGACCTCTGTCCACCAGCCCTACTGTTTCAAAACTCTAGATTTTCTTTGTAGCACTGGTCACAACTTGCAATTAAATAAACATACAAATATTTTAGTTCTGTTTCCTTCAGTAGATTGTAAGTTCCAGGGAGAGGAGGTACTTTTTCTGTCTCTTTTTTTCCGCTTGACTCTAACACAGTACCTGACACATAGTGGATGCTCAGTATATACTTGTTAAAGGAATAGATGCATGAGAGAACCCTGATTGATAATGTAACATGAGGGAATGAAAGACATTAAAGTAGATACAGATGTTTTACACTGTTCTTCAGATAAGCAGTGAACTTGAGCTTTCATTTTGTTTTTCAAGTGTCAGAGAACTAATAGCCATTTATTTTTAAATTAATTTTGCTTTTGAAGCTGGGCAAGGTGACTCATTCCTATAATCCCAGCATTTTGGGAGGCCAAGGCAGTAGGATGGTTGAACCCAGGAGTTAGAGACCAGCCTAGAAAACATAGTGAGATCTCATCTCTACAAATAAATATAAAAAATTAACTGAGCATGGTGGTGCATGACTATAGTGCCAGCCACCTGGGAGGCTAAAGTGGAAGGATCACCTGAACCCAGGGAGGCTCAGAGGGATCGTTGGAGGCTGCCGCTACACTCCAGCCTAGGTGACAGAGTGAGACTTGCAACTGAAAAAATATGAATTTTACATTACAGTATCTGAAAAACTGCTGTCATTTTGAATTCTGGGCTATATACGTACCGCAAAGATTGGAAGCTTTTCTTCTAATTCGCTACCATGATACTGGTACACAGCACAGTAACAGTTTGAGAGCATTCTGTAACTATCACACAAGTTGACTAATGCTAATTTATTCTTTCTGTCAAGGTTAATCTGAAGCGACCCTGTCCTTTCTGGGCAGAAGATGGCCATTGTTCAATAAAAGATTGTCATGTGGAGCCCTGTCCAGAGGTATAATACATAAATAAAAATAATATGGAAAAGCTTGCTTTCTCTTAGACTTGTGGATAAGCATAAGCTCTATTTTATTTTAGGCTAATGTCAATGGATTTGGACTTGTCAACAAATTCATAAGCTCTCTATTCTTCCCTTTAGAACCAGATAACTGATGATTTTACAGTTGCCACCAAAATGGGGTTTGAAAACATTTGTATCTAGTGATATTGGTGATTGGATGTGGAATTAATATCCAGTAGAATACAGTCTTATTCTAAAATGACAGGAAAGTCAGAGTACTGTTCTATGATTGGATCTGCAGTTGGCTTATATTTCATGCTTTATTGAATTTGCATCTTATGTCATAGACCAAAATAAGTGACTGAATCCTAAACTACTTTAGAGTGGAAATCAGAATGGGTAAAAGCAGGAAATTTTAACCTTGCAATTAGGTTTTCACTTGGCCTTGTTACATTCACATTTTTAAAGAAGGCTATACTTGTTACCAAGAGAATGCTATACTTCAGAATGATTTTTGACATCTAGCATAATTAATTATATTCTTCAACAGTAATTAGTTATAAACTATGTTTTTTTTGTTTTGTTTTGTTTTTTGAGTTGGAGTCTCACTGTCGCCCAGACTGGAGTGCAGTGGCCGCTCCCAGCCACTGCAGCCTCGACCCGCTGGGCTCCGGCGATCCTTCCGCCTCAGCCTTCCCAATAGCCGAAATTACAGGCATGCGCTACCACGCCTGGCTGATTTTTTGATTTGTTGTAGAGATGAGGTCTCGTTGCCCAGGCGGGTCTCGAACCCGCCGGCTCAGGCAATCTACTCACCTCAGCCTCCCAAAGGCGCGGGATTACAGGCTGAGCCACCGAGTCCAGCATAAGCTATGTTTTTATTTCATTTTTGCTTTTCTTATCTAATCGGTTAGTCTAGTTTGTCCTTGAAAATCTGGACCAATGTCCTTTCTAAAGGGAAAATTCTTTAAAAATTTATTATTTTCATTTTCCTTTAAGAACAAAATAAGTATTTTTGTTTAAAGTTCTATTTGATAAACCATTTATAATAATTCATAGATTTGCTTGTTGAAGCTTAACACTAATTATTGGCTTTGTGAGAAGGAATGTTGGACCTAAACATAATTCTCCCATTGGCAAATCCTAGATTAGGTTGGTAAACCCTAGGTCAATCATGGGCCAAAGCCTTCTAGTAATTCAGAATTGCCTAAACTTTAAATGCCATTTTAGAGTAAAAATTAAAACTGTGTGTAATATATTGCAAATAATTTTGAACTTTTAAAAGCTTTCTTTTCTGTGATAAAGTTTATGAAAAAAGGGATTTTTTTAAACCTAAAAATTATATAAACTATAAAGAAATACTGCATTATGAGTTATTAGAGCTGATTTCGGCTTTCTCACTGTATTTGTCATTCGGGTTTCTATACTTTGATTTAGAAGTCTGTGTATTGGAGTAACACTTTACTTTTACCTCATAAGATAGTGTGAAGATAGAATTTAAGTGAATGTATATTGCTCCCCTTGATGAATTAGAACAATGCATTGCCAATCTGTGAAGAAATCTCAAAAAACTTAAGGATCACTTTTTACATTTACATTTTTGCTTTTGTCATTCTTTTCAGAGTAAAATTCCAGTTGGCATAAAAGCTGGGCGTTCTAATAAGGTGAGTCCTTTTTCTTTATTGAATATTGCTGCTTTACACGGTGAAACTTAACCATTTACTGATTGACAGTGATTAACAATAAAGAACCATAATAATTAATAATAATAGAGAACCATAATATGGTTAGTTGGAAAAGGAGACTTTTTGCCTCACAATTCCAAACCCTAATTCTTGCATCAAACAGAGAGGTCATACATTCCTAGCTTCTTTTGAAGTTGCTTCAATTTTGTTATTGGACTCTCTTGAAGAACTATTAAAGCATAACTACAGTGTCAATGTAAGATCTTCTCCTCAGCAGGTGTTTTATCATGCAGGTATTTTCAGTCTTCTGTTTCAACTAGTCAACCTAGCAGGTTCAGGATTATATTGTGTAGAGTAAATAATAACCAAGATATTCTGAGCAAGATACTTTGAAATGGCATTAAGATATTCCTCTGTTTCCGGTTACCCCTTTCTTCTTACGATCATAATTTGTTTTGCCTTTCACATGTTTTCAGGTGACTGTTGACTTTTAGTTTTCCACTATTGTACATACACAGTGAAGATCATCACACCCTCTCTCTCCTGCTTTTGCATCTTCTCTTTGTTTTCTTCTTGCTTTCTCTCCCGGGTAGTCTTTTGTTTGTTTACTTTCTTGTGTTTCTTTTGGTCAGATCTGGAATAAATAAGTAAAGCCATATAAAGGAAGTTGAAACCTCCTGAACTCCTTCCCAGGCCCCTTGTACTTCCTCCCTCTCCCGAGCTGTTTTTCTGAAGTATCCCTCTGTGGTTTTATATTCTTACTGCATGTGTACCTGCAGTTAATATGCAGATTATTTTGTGTAAAAATTTTTATTAATAATATATTTTTTATTTCTTCAGGTTAAAGACATCTACTCAGTTTTATGCTTTTGAAATTTCTGTTGCCATATGTGAATTTTGTTTGTTCATCTTAATAGCTGTACATACCAGTAGTCAGTTGTATGACTGAAACACAGATTACCAGTCCTTGATCGATGGACATTTCAGTTGTTTCCAGGTTTTTACTGTTTCAACCAGTGATGCACTAGTATTTTTGTCCTTTGTCGTCTTATGCATACATATAAGTTTCTCTAGGTCTATATTTAAAAATAGGATTGCCTATCTCAACATTACAAATAATACCAAATAACTTTTTAAGGTGGTTGTACCTTTTTAAAAATTGGTACTTTGGGATTTGGTCTTACTATTGGGGGTGCTGACTCAAGGGTTTTTGCATTTTTGCAGCACTGGATATATGTATGAGGAAGGACCCAAAAAGAACTTAGAATTTATTTCTAAAAATTGTGTATTTATTCTTACATGTTTAAACTTCAGTCAGCTTCAGTGTACTTTCTGTTTGATGCAGTCCACCTGTTGAGATCCTTTCTCTCCTGCTCAAAACAGTTTTTGAACTTGTCCATTTTTATGCCTTTTAGTGCTTCTGCCGCTTTTTGTTTCATCTCGTCCACATCAGCAAAATGCTTCCCTTCGAGGGCTTTTTTTCATAAGGGAAACAAAATAAAGTAGCTTGGGGAAAGATGGTGGTCATGGTGTTTTTGATCAAAAACTGCTGAGCACTCAGTGCGGTGTGGGCAGGTGTGCTCCTCAATCACCCTTCATGAAATGGGCAAACACATTGAAAGAATTTCCAAAAAGAATTCATGGAGCCGAACACAGCCTCTCACAACAATGCTAGCCGATGGCGATGGGTTCCTAGAACACTCACCTAGAAGGGGAAGCCTGCCCTCCAAAAGATAATACTAGGCTTTTTTGGGTCCCCCTTCATATATTGTCAAATTTCTTTCCCAGGGTTTTTTTTTTTTCCAGTTTACATCATCACCAACACACCAGTGGTAACTGTTAAATTTTAATGTGTTGGCTTACTTAGTTGGTGGAAATTTGTGCCTCATTTTCATTTTTATTTCTTCCATATGATAGGGATTTTGTTATTGTTGGCAGATTGATTATTCTGCCTATAGAAGCTGAAATAAAGAGAAAGGTAATAATTATTGCTAAATATATTATGAACTTCCTTGCAGTACTTGAAAGTGGCAAACAATACCAAAGAATTAGAAGCCTGTGAGCAAGCTAATAAACTGGGAGCAGTTAACAGCACATTAAGGCAAGTTTTATTTTGGTAGAATTAAGAAAACGTTCTCTTATTTGGTTTATATCAATAATCTGTTTTCTTTGTGAGATTAGTAAAACATTTTTATAACCATTAAAGTTTTAACTAATACATTATTTTTTAACTTTTATTTTTTTATTTTAAAGATGTGTACAATTCAGGGTTAGTTATACAAATGTTAATTATGCAGGTACCCTTGTTGATGAGGTGTGCCCTCTGTCCCCAGACAGATATCGACTACCATTAATCCCACCTCTCTTCCCCTCCCTCCCCCCCATATTTTCCCGCCACTGTCAATCCTTTTCTTATAGTATTACAATAGTTGTTCAGGATCCACTTATGAGTAAGAACATGTGATACTCAGATCTTTGTTTGTGAGAGATCACTCAGAACTAATACATTTTTAAAAAGAAAAAGTTTTTCTTAAATTCCATAATAACTTTATCTTTTCTTGGCTGATTTGTCCTTAAATATCTAGAATGTATCATCAGTAGTACATCTATTAAAAGTGGAAATGTAGCTCAGCTAGCAGGATTTATAGGTCCTTTCTTCCTGATTATTATAGGAAAAGGGGCTTGAGCCTCTAAGTCTTTTATAAATAGGAATTCAATCTGTATGTTACATTTTGAATGATAAAAGTTGCTATTAGCATAATTGTTAAGTTTCATAGATTTCTTTTTTTCTGTTGACTTTTCTTTATTTGTTCTAAGCACAAACCTACTTTTGAAGGCCAGTGTAAATAATTTATAAATGGCCTCAGATTGTGCAGTATAAAATGACTAGACATAATTGGTAGTTGGGAATGGAATGTTACAGAAATTCTTTTTAATTTCCATTTGTTTAGGTTTGTATTTATGTACTATAATTGCTAATGACTCATAATAAAGTTAGCAGTCTTATTTTATTGGAGAAAAGTTTTAATGTAGAAAAAAGTAAAAGGGATAATATAATAAGCACCCACATATCCTTCATCCCAAATGAATAACTGTTAACATTTTCTACCACTTTTTTTTTTTTTTTTTGAGTTGGAGTCTCACTCTGTCGCCCAGACTGGAGTGCAGTGGCTGCTCCCAGCCACAGCAGCCTCAACCGGCTGGGCTCCGGCGATCCTTCCGCCTCAGCCTTCCGAGTAGCCGGAATTACAGGCATGCACTACCACGCCCGACTGATTTTTTGATTTATTGTGGAGATGAGGTGTCGTTGCCCAGGCGGGTCTCGAACCCGCGGGCTCAGGCAATCCACTCACCTCAGCCTCCCAAAGGCGCGGGATTACAGGCTGAGCCACCGAGCCTGCTCTACCACGTTTTTTAAGAAACATGAAACATCACAGATAAATTTAATCCTTTATGTTATTCCCTGTTTTCTTTTTGTTCTTAAAAGTAACTACTATCGTGAATTTGGTACATATCAAGTCTCTTTTTGTTTTTATCATATATATATTTATACATATGAATAATATAGTTTTATTTTGCATATATGGTTTTATTTTTCCTTAATATAAATAATACACTATATTTAACATTCTGCAAATTTATTTTTTTATTGTTCATTTTGCTTTCTGGATCTGTTCATGTTGAAATACATAAAGATTTGTCCCATTCTTTTAACTGATGATTTGTATTATATAAATATACCATATTTTACTTATCTGTTCTCCTACTGATGGATGTTTAGGCTATTTCCAGTTTTTTACGTTAACAAACATGCATTCCTGAATATGCTTTTTATTGTACACTAGAAGTAAAATTGCTGAATCTTAGCCTTGCTCTTTTGTAATTGTTTTTGATACTGTCTGATGGCACTTCATAATACTTGGTGTGAATGTATACTGACTCCAACGCCAAGAGCTTGTTTTGTTCTCCACACTCTTGCCAAAGTTTGATAATATTTAATGAGTATGAAATAGTATCTCATTTTTGTTTAATTTATACTTTGTGATTACTAGTGGATTTGAGAATTTTTAGTTTATTTATTGGACATTTGAGTTTCTTATTCATTCAACAAATGATTGCCTACCAATGTGCCAAGCACTGTCCTAGGGTACTAGGAATACAGTCGTGTACATGATAAACAGAATTTCTGCCCTTGTGTAGCTTCCTCTTTGGTGGAGGAGATAACACAATAAATTAGTAAAATGTCTGAGAAGTAAGTAGAATGATGAGTGCTAGGGGAAACATTGAAGCCGGGAAGAAGAAGAGGGAGGGCTGGGAGTCAAGGGATGGGTCGCACTGTTTTAAACTGGGTGGTCCGGGAGACCTAAGCAACCGGACTGTGGAGCATATTTTTAAGGAGGTGAAGGCGTAGGTCTTAATATGGTTGTGGGAGTACTCCAGGTACAGATAAGTGTTAGTTACAAGTCCCCGTGGCAGGATCATGCCTAGACTATCTGAGGAGCTGCCAGGAAACCAATGTAACTGGAGCACATTGATCAAGAGCAGAGTTAGAAGACAAAGTCCAAAGATGCTAGGGCCGGGGGCAGGGTGGAGAGTGGGTGGAGATTTTGCAGAGCTTCGCAGGCAATTAGAATGAATACTGCTTTTAAACTGAGTGGAATGAAAAGTCATTGCAGGATTTTGAGCAGAGGAGTGAGAGAATGTGTTGAGGGAGCCTGATGTTATGTTGTGGAGGCCTGGTTATGTGATTATTTAGAGCCAAGTAAGACATTACGGTGGTTTAGACCAGGGTGCTAGCAGTGGAAATGATGAAAAGTGGTTCGATTCTGGATATATTTCAAGGATAGAGCTGACAGGATTTGCTGGAGGATTGAATATGGAGTATGAAAAAGATAGGAGCTTTATGGATGACTACAGGATTTGGAGCTTGATATAAAATTATAGTTCAATTTTGGACTTAAGTTTGAGCTGCCTGTGAGCCATCCAGTTGGAAATGTTAAGTAGACAGTTGGATATACAAGTCTGAAGTAGGGACCATGTCTGGGAGTCAGACAATTAATATATAATATTTGGCAGCAGCAAACCCGAAGAGATAACCAAGGAAAGAACGGAAATAGAGAACTGATTGAGAGATTAAGCTTAAGTTATTGCAGGATTTTGAGGTAAATTGCCTGTTCATATACTTTGTCATTATTTCTCCCTTGGGGGGTTGGATTTTAAAATTATTATTTGTTCTTGTTGATGGATTGAACCTTTTATCATTATAAAAAAATTATTAGTTTGTAGGCATTCTTTATGTAATCTAGAAGTCGTTTTTTTGTTGGCTATATTGGTTGCTAGGGCTTGTCTTTTAATTTTGCTTACAATTTTTGTTGAACGGAAATTATTAATTTTTTAAACTTTTAAGTGTAAGTATAATACACATTCACTAAAGTATAAAATCTTAAATGTGAAGATCAGTTTTACAAAGTGAACCTAACCTATTATCCAAAGCAAGATACTTGCTACCCAGAATATTTCCATGTGTACTTCTCCTAGTCATTATCTCCATCCAGTATTAACCATGATGACTCTGAGTTACACTGGCATAGGCTGGTTTTGCTTGCTTATGAAAATGAATAATATAGTACACTTTTTTGTTTCTAGCTTCTTTTATTTACATATGTCTGTGAGAGTCATTCATGTTGTTTAGTAGCAGTCAATTCTTTTTTTTAATTGATGTGTAGTATTCTGTAGTAAGAATGTGCCATGTTTCCATCCTATTGTCGAAAGCTCAATGCTTTCTACTTTGGAGTCATTTCAAAAATATTTTAGTGGATACATGTATACATTTCTGTGGAGAATGCCTATAGGCGAAATTAGGTACTGCTAGATGGTTTTCCAAAATTACTACCAAATTTTATTGTCACTAACAGTCTATGAGAGTTCCTTGTTCTACAACATCTTTTTAGTGCTATAATTTTTAAGCAGGTTTATTTTGAGGTATAATGACATGCCATACACTGAACATATTCAAGGTATACAGTTTGATGTTTTGACATGCGTACACCTACAGAACATCATCACAATTAAGATAGTTGTCATATGTATCAACCCCAGAAGGTTTCTCATTCCCCTTTTAATCCCTCCATCCAGTGTCTTCCTGCTCCTTGTTTCTCAGTTTGGATACTATTACTTGAGCTTCACAGCACCATCTGGACAGGAAAGCACTGGTTAAGTCCAAGAAATTCTTATGCAAGTAGTATTGCATCCATCCCCAAACTGACTTTTGGAAAAACTGGACTAGATGACCTCTAGGATTCCATGTAACTCATTTATATCCCAAACTGGACCTCCTCTGTGTGCATTAGATGAGCATTAAGTATTTTTTTCCACTACCATAGCTTTAGGCAGAGGTTAAGTGAAACAATCAGCAAAGCCTTCTCAAATGAGGGTGTTCAAGGAAAATGTTCGTGTCAGTCAGTCATTTTGTTGGCAAGAAAATAGGAATTTATATCACATTGGATTTGTTCTTCACTATTTTCAACGTAAGACCTATCTTATTAAACATAACTATAGTTATATTAGCTGTAACTAGGCATTCTTTTTTATGGCATCACATATTTCAGCTGAGTCAAGTGTGATACACATTTTTTCATTAAGTCAATTAGATACCTATAAGAAAAAAATTCCATGGTAAATTGAATTGGAAAATTTATTAATAAAGTTAATGTAATACAGCCAGTCTTATACACTTCTTTATAGTGGTTATATTATGTAGCAGTTTCTCAACGAAGAAATAAATTCTTGACTGTGACAGTACTGCATTTAGGAATTACCTAATTTGTACTTGGTACAAAAACAATTTTTTTATACTTTGTTTTTTTTTCCTTTTGTGTAATAAATAGAGAAGGGTAGTAAAATGATACTTCTCTGATTGATGTGCCACCATATATTCAAGACAGAGAAGGCCTGAAATATAGGTTAAAGTGAATGTAGATCAAAGCTGATTTGAATGTAGTTCTTTCTTATCAGTTTTTGAAGTTAGAAATGTTGATCATAGATTTTGTTAAATGTGAGGTAGGATATAAAATAAATGGAGTACCATGATAAAACTGGCATCGGTATAACCAGTGAACACCACATTGGATGGGAGATTATAGAAATACAGCTCTTCATATTTTGGATCTTATAAGTAGAAAAGCAATTTAAATTAAGCAATTCTGAAAGTAAATTTAATTCCTACTTCAGGAAGAAATATAAACATTTTTATAATTTCAAGTCATTTGGAAAGTTCAGCTTGATTTTTGTTGTTTAACAATATGTATTTGTAAATTAATTTTTAGTCAAAATAACTTATTGAACTAGGCTTAATAATTTTAATGTAGTTAAGAAATATAAATCACTCATAGACGTTAATATCTATATTTTTCACATAACTTGTTTTTATCATTCCTTCATGTAATCACTGATAGAATTTGTGATATCATAATAAAGAAGTAACTTCAGATTGTCTATTATAATTACACTAGAATACAATGTTAAAGCTTTCAATTCCAAATTTAATCATTTTTCTTTTTTATTTCTCCTTCCCATAGTCATCAAAGCAAAGAAGCTTTCATTGACTGGGCAAGATATGATGATTCACAGGATCACTTTTGTGAACTTGATGGTAATAAAATAACTATTGTAATTAAAGTATTTTAATTTTAACCCTTTTATAAGACATTTAAATTATGAAAATATACTCTTGAGTTATAGCTGTAATTCTGGATTTTGCTATGCAAATCTCTGGGCATTTATTGAGAGTCTGTTGTTCCAGGCCCTGTGTTAAATGCCTTAAGTAGATTATTTCTAATCTGTACAGCTACCTTAATAGGTGTGCATTGTTTTATATCTGAGAATACTGAGCCTCAAAAAAACCAGGTTGCCCATTATCACACAATAGCTAGAGGCTGAGACAGGGTTTGATCCCAGTCTGACTGAATCTAAAACCTGTATTCTTTGAATTACTTCATATCATCTCCTACATAACCTTTAGCCACAGACCGAGTTAAAAGGTCTGTAAATAGTTTATCAAAATGTTTATACTGGAATTTGCTGGAGGTCTTAACTAACTCACATAAAGATGCCTTTAGTACCAGGGAAGACTCTACACTGACTTACTCACAGACGTTTTTCTAAGTGTCCCCTGGAGTGGTACAAAGACTGGATACTCTCCACCTGAATAGCTACAACTTCTCTTAACAGAAGCTAATTGCTGTGACTCAGGATATTTTTTACTATAGGATGATAGTCCCAAACAATTGTGCTAAGTAGGCTTAAATCGCTTGTTTGGCCTCTCTTCATCTTTTACCTTGGTAATATTATGTTTTTGGTGGTGGAAAAGAATTTGGGGTTCAGCATGCATAGTTGGAAGTAGTCGTTTTTTAGAACTCTTCAAGCATCTACAGTGATTATACTGCTTTCTAAAGTTTTAAAAAAGGTTCACAGGTACAATAGTGCTATTAGTCCAACTGTAGCAGAATAAGTTACAGAGAGCTTCTACTGTAGGATGGTAAGTTGACAAGGATGCTGGGAGAGAGAATGTTATCGTGGTTTCTGTGGTTTCAGTAAGGGCATTTTTAAGGAATCTGAGCAAGATGACACGAATGGGGAATTAATAAAATGTCCCCATTACATGTATAGAATTACCCAGGTTTTATCAAAGCCACTGAGCCTCGGCCTGCTCTTTGGTTTTATTGCAATTACATCCACGTGCTTAACACTCACGGTCACTTCTTTCCAAATTCCCATTTTACCTGTTCTTTGACTAAAGTTTAAAAAAGAATAGTGCTTATTTAATGGGGTTTCAGATTAATACATCTTTTACTTGCCATAAATATGCTAGATTACCTGTAATCAGTATAAGTAGTATTAACTATTTTTTAAAATGTTAGTTTCTTAAATTATAGAAATGGAAGTGCTCTCTTATAAGAATTTACATGAAATTATCTTGTAGGATTTTCAGGATTATATTTAATCAGTGATTTTTATATTCCTATAGATATGAAAACCATAGTACCCACTAATTGGGCTATGACTACTCTTCTGAGTAATAATGTTCATATGCATTCCAGTGTTTTACATCTATAATTTTTTAAATGACTGTCAGAGTAGCTTTCGAGTACTTTTTAGTTACTCCTGTCATTTACATTCAATGGATTAAAACAAAAATCTTAAGAATATTCCTCCCAGTTTATTAGTAACATATTCTATACCTCATTCCTGCTTTGTTGTTGTTGGTATTATCTTTATTTGAATGGAAAATGATACCTGTAGATCAAATAGTATCTGTAGTATCAATTTATAGATGAAATTATTTAGCAATTTAATACCCTTTAAGGTAAACTGCTTTCCCTGCCCCACTCTATTTTTGTTACTGTCTTCTCACATAGCTTGCTTCTTCCTTTGATTCATGTGTCTGCTCACATGTCACCTCATCAGAAAGGCCTGCCCTTATGTCCACTATCACTCCCTGTCCCTTTGCACTGCTGGTTCCCCTGCTCCCAGCACTAACAACTACCCGACAGTATATGGCATATCATTTAGCTTATTGGTTTGTTGTCTGCCTTCTCCAACTAGATTGTGAGCTACTTGAGAGCAAAGGCTTTGTCTTTTTGGTTCACTGTGGTGTCTCTAGTGCCTAGAACAGTGTCTGCACATGGTAGGTGCTTGATAAATATTTGCTGAATGAAGTAGTTAGTTCCTAAACAGCCTAGATAGCTTTTTGCTTTTATTTTTTCCTTTAAATCATGTTTATAAACAAATTTAAAATGTTACTTGAAACAGTAATTTCTAAACCTGGCTGTGTCTCAAAATAACTTGAAAGGTTCATAAACTGTACATTCTTCTTGACTTTATAAATCATGTTTTCACACTGAGTTAGTAGCCATTTGAGGAAGGACTGGTGATGGAGGGCTACAGGCTCAATCTTGAGTCTGTAATATAATATCTAAAAATCTGTGACCATAAGCAAAAAGTCTGCACAGTAAGCTGGCCTATGCCACCATTATGGTTTAAAACATCTATGAGTTAGGAGGCAGGGAAGATTGTTTAACATCCTAGAAAATGTGGTATTACCTCATAACACTAATATTAAATTAGAACTGTGAAAATAAAATTTATTTGGGGAAAAATTGAGGAGGAGGAAAGTAACATTAGTTCAACTTGATGAATTTCCAGAATTAGGAATTCTGATTGAATAGAAATTCTTAGAATCCTTAGGTAATGATTAGCATGGTCAAGTAGAAAGAACAGCTTCAGAGCAGCTTTGTAGAGGGAGGAAGACATAATTAGAGAGCCAGAGAGAAATGGCTGAATGAACGATGCCCCTGTGTAAATGGAGAGAAGTTATAGTTTAGGAATAAATGAAAATCAGTGCCACAGGGTAAGGATGGGCACCAGCACTAGTGTGTTTATGGTGAACTTATTATCCTGTATATGCTTTCCCTTACATGTTGCTCAATCTGGATGTGATGAAATTTTTATTTTTGAATGTTTTTTCCATGCAAGTTTCTGTGAAAGACATTAATTATTTCGTTATTTTTGATAGCTGAATAGTATTCCAAGGAACAATATTCTTAAGCTTCCTAGAGGATTTAATTTTCATTTTTACTTTTTTTAAATGTTAGAGTTGTGGGGTGCAAGTGGGGATTCACTCCATAAGTAGGCTGCCTGCGGGGGAAGCTTGGGCCTCTGGCTGGGCCTCTCCCTCCAGTAGTGGACCAGGTACCTAGTTTGTTGCCATGTGTCCCCCCTCCCTCCACCCTGTCTCCATTAGCAGTGTCCAGTGTCTGCCGAATCCACTCTTGTGCTAGTGTGATCAGTAATCAGGGCCCACTTATGAGTGAGAACGTGTGGTATTCAGTTCTTTGTTTCTGTGATTGTTCACTTAGTATGATGGTCTACAGCTGTATCCAAGTTGCTGTGAAGGCCATGATTTTGTTCTTTATGGCTGCTGGATGTCATGACATTTTTGTCAGTGTAGAACAGAGGTTGACAAGCTTTTTCAGTAAATGAACAAATAGTAAATATTCTAGGCTTTGTGGACTGTACAGCCTCTGTTGCCACAACTCAACTCCGCCTTTATAGGGTGAAAGCAGTACGTCTGAGCGTGGCCGTGTTCCAAGGAGACTCTATTTACAAAAATAGGCAGCAGGCCAGATGTGGCCCATGAGCTATAGTTTCAACCCCCAAACCTACTCAGGAGACTGAGGCAGGAGGATTGCCTTAGCCTAGGAGGTTGAGGCTGCAGTGAGCCATGATGGTGCCACTGTATTCCAGCCTAGGAGACAGAATGAGATCCCAACTCAAAAAATGAAAAAGAAAGTAGTTTTAAAGACTGATATAATTGAGTTGAGTGTGGTGACCAGGACCTGTATAGTCCCTGCTACTCGGGAGGCTGAGGCAGGAAGATCACTTGAGCTCCGGATTTTGAGTCTAGCCTGGGCAACATAGTGTGACCCCGTCTCTTAAAAAAACAGCAAAACAGCTTTATATAATTGATTTTTCTCTTGCGATTTTTAAAAAAAAACTCCTTTAAAATATGCTTTAAATCAATATGTTTTAATTCTGAATCAGAGTTTTTTTTATTTATTGGTTATTTAGTTTTGTGAAAGAATATGGTACTAGTCTACTCTGCACATTCATAGAAGACCCTGTACACATGTGGCCCGACATGCACACGCACACAAATTACTTATAAATGTGTACATACACATATTTACATTATATTTAGCTTAAAGTTTGTATATAACTGAATCAGTTTTGCAATGAATTTACTCAAGAACAGCTCATGGAAATAAAAAATATATAGCATTATGGATATTTAAACTTTGTATCATTCTTTTACTAAGAGCCACACTGTTTTAGAGACAGCGTCTCGCTCTGTTACCCAGGCTGGAGTGCTGTGGTGCGATCACAGCTCACTGTGACCTCAAACTCCTGGGATCAAGCAGTCCTCCCCAGTAGCTAGTACTATAGATGTGTGCCACCATACCTGGTTAATTTTTTAAAATTTTTTTGTGGAGACGAGATCTCATCATGTTGCCCAAGCTGGTCTTGAACACTTGGCCTCAAGCAATCCCCTCACCTTGGCCTCTCAACATGCCAGGATTACAGGCGGGAGTCACTGCACCAGGCCAAAAGCTATACTTTCAATAACTTTATGATTTGAATTTTTATTTTTAGATTAAGGCTTGAAAAATTGCTGTTTTTAAGTCCTGAATCAGTCTGTGTTCTTTACTTGGACAGTTTTTGTCTATCTATCTGTAAATTGTTTCACCTTATTTTGTATAATTGATTATCTTTATAATTTTAGGGCTAGAAATAGAATCAATATTCTTATTGTCTGTACAATCATGTTTTCATTGTCTGTAAGTCAGAAACCCACTTAATAATAGTAAATTGTTAATTATCTTTGTAGTCTCCCAAAATTATGAAAGTACCAGGTGGTTCTTGGAAGCCATGGATTAAGCTGTCCTTTTGCCCTTTTGATTATGGATAATCCCACTCTGTGGTCAGTGAATGTCCAACGAATATTGTTCAGACAGGAAAATATACTATCGGGCAATAGAAGAAAGAGGAACATTTAATGACCATATTTGGCCCCTGTTTTACCAGGTGCCTATGTTCTATTGATTTACTCACATGACAACAAAAGTTAGTAAGCATATCAATCAAGGAATACAACCAGGTGCTGTCATTCCAGCACTTTGGGAGGCCAAGGTGGGAGGATTGCCTGAACCCAGGGGTTTAAGACCAGCCTGGGCAACTTGTCAAGACCTTGTCTCTACAATAAATTAAAAAAAAAAATTAACCTTGCATGGTGGCGCACCCCTGTAGTAGAAGGCTAAGGCAGAAGGATTTTCTGAGCCCAGCAGGTGGAGAATGTGGTAGCCATGATCGGGCCACTGCATTTCAACCTGGGTGACAGAGTGAGACTTCAACGCAGAAGAAAAAAAAAATTTATAAATAAATAAAGGAATGCATCTCTGCCAACATATATATAACACTTTGCATGTGTTATAAGCATACATTTGTGAAGCATAGGCATTATAATTGTGTTTCCTATTTCTACCCGTAATGTGAGCCTCAATAACTAAGATAGTTTATCTTTTGTATTCCTGAGAGATCTCTATTAAAATGTTGTCCATATAGTGGAGACCTAGTAAATACTCATTTGGGTTTAAATGTGGAAAATGCTTATTTAATTTTAAATATTTCTACAAGTTTTTGAAGGCTTACCTACTATGTATGAGTCAGAACGAGAAAAAAAAAAAAAAAACCCAATATGCTAACATTGGGAAAAATAAATTTAACAAATGTATTTTTTTAAAAAAACTAGAGCATTGTGTATCATTGTGAATAAGCAGATTTGAATCATAAAGTCATTAAGCCATTTACTTCAGAAGTCCAGGTAAAGACTAACAGAGAAATTTCTATGGTATGTATGTATATACAATATATGTGAACAAAATGTCTTCAAGCATGTGGTGAGGTAGGTATACAGTTAGAAGAAATAACATACAATAATAAAGCAGGTTATAACTGTTTGATCTTTTCAATCCTGGGTGGCTAAAACTTAATAAATGACTAAATGTCTCTAATACGACGAGGGATGTTATGTTACTTAAGAGTACTGAGTATCCAAAGGAAAAACAAGAATTGTTTTTTCTTTTCAAGTTGTCTGTCCAAGTTTTTACAAATTGTGGGTTAAGAACAGCCACAAGTGTGCTAACCACTCTACCATTTAAGTTGGAGATTGCTTGACAAGCACAGCATTTCTTTTACCTTTGGGTAGTCTGTTTTGCTGTATACTGCTAAATTTTAGGTAAATGGTGAAATATGGATGGCTTTTATGAATTGTTTCTTATCCAGATGAGAGATCTCCAGCTGCCCAGTATGTAGACCTATTGCTGAACCCTGAGCGTTACACTGGCTATAGAGGGAGCTCTGCATGGAGAGTGTGGAACAGCATCTATGAAGAAAACTGTTTCAAGTAACTGGAGGGGTGGGGAAGGAGGAGTGACTGACTGAAGGGAGGGTAGGGGAGGGCAGTATTTGTTTATGTTGGAGAAGCAGTTATATGCTGTAAAAGCCCAATCGCTTTATGTTTGGGTATTATGTTTTTTTCCAGGCCTCGATCTGTTTATCGTCCTTTAAGTCCTCTGGCGCCCAGCCGAGGTGGGTTTTTCACGTGTATGCTGTCATGCTTTTAGAGGCTGTTTACAAAATGCCTTTGTAACTATACCTTATGTTGAAAAAATGTTCACCTATTTTGTATTTTGCTTAATTTGAATGATCAACAAGTCTAAGTCTTAAGATTTCAATGTATGTTTTATATAATTACTGCCATTTATTGAGTGCCTGCCTTGTTCCAGACCCTAAATTTCATGTAAAGTAAATATGTGAGTAATCCATACACATCAGCGATTTCCTGGGGACCACTTAAAAATCTGAATGCCCAGGTCCTACCCCACACTAAGTCAGACTCTTTGGGACAAGAATGCAGGTGTTGGCATTTTTTAAACTTCAGGTGGTTCCAGTATGCAGCCAGGTCTGAGAACCAGTGGCTCATAACAACAGTGCTCCTCAAACTTCAGTGTGCATGCAGATCACCTGGGAACCTTGCTAACATACGGGTTCTGAACTCTGTGTCTTAGGGCAAGCCCAGTTCTAATAAACTCCCAGGTGCTGCCGAGGCTGACGTGTACACTTCGAGTCAGAAGTATGTAGAGAAGTTCTGAAACTTAGGCTGCCTTCAGCAGTACTTTAGACCCGCGCTGACCAGTAAAATAATCATGTTTAACATGGCGCTGTTGAACACATGAAATGTGGCTAGTGTTAAACTGAATATTAAAATTTACTTAATTTTGGTTTGTTTAAATTATAAACTGAAGCAGTGTAAAATATCATTGTCATTAAACAGCACTTTATTGTTTTGGTAAGACTAATCCTTGCATCACATAACATATTTTGTTGTGTTTGTATACTTGTTTTTCTTTTTAAAATGTGGCTATTAGAAAAATATTTATTATTGATTTTATTTTTTTTCGAGTCAGGGATCTCACTTTGTCATCCATGCTGGAGTATAGTGGCATAATCATGGTTCACCACCACTTTGACCTCCTAGACTCAGGCGATCCTTCTGTTTCAGCCTCCTTAGTATCTGGGACTAGAGGAGTGTGCCACCACACTTGGCTAATTGTTTTTATTTTTTGTAAAGATTAGGTCTGTCCATGTAGCCTCGGCAGGTCTCAGACTCTTGGGCTTAAGCAGTCTTCCTGCCTTGGCCTCCCAAAATGCAGGGATTATAGGCGTGAGCCATGGTGTTCAGTCAGAAAAACTTTAAATAGCATATGTGACTGGCATTATCTTTCAACAGGGGACAGCATTGCTGTAGTCAGTTGGGCAAATTCTGTTCTCAATGAGGAACCAAACTCTGGGAGAAACCCTATAGTTGACCTAACTTTCAACATTTTGTCTAGACCAGGACTGATTTAAGAAATTGCATTTCCTGGTTTAAATTTGTATCTTTAGGCCTTTCTGAGAACCAAACTTCTAGAATTGGGAGGGTCGAATGCACAGACTGCTTTTACATTCTCACTCTGTCACAATGTGGTAAATAAATACTCTTTTTCCCCAAATTCATTCTGAAACTGGAGAAGGGAGTTGGTCATGAAAAAGGCATACATGACTACTTTGCCTCTTTTACTACTTTTACCTTATAACTCTTCTACTTCCACTAAGAGGCTTTAATGATACAAAATTACATAAACATTGAAGCAATACAGCAGTTACATGAAGGAAAAAGGGAAAGCACTCTGTCCGCCCCCTTTCTGTTCCCTAGTGCAGAGTTTGGAAGGCATTCTTCCAGACTTTTACTAAGTCATTTTTTACTTTGAAAGCAGAAAATATAATTGTTCACTTAATAAACCACTAAGTCCTAAGAAACACTCCACTTCTGTGTTAGAATAAATTAGAGACATGCCACTCCTGAAAAGAATCCACTACTTAGAAAAAGAGAGAGGGAAGAGGAGAAAAGAAAAATAATAAACATGAAAGAGAAAGACAAAAGACTGGGTAAGGGGAGAGAAGGGTTCCAGCTGTTACAAGGATATGCCATGAAGTAATGACATAGCTCTTCTGATGCTGTTTGCATGTTGTCTTCATGGAAACTGTTGATTCACAGCCCTTCAGTGGGCCACACTAACCCTGAGTTGTAACCCCGAGGTTTCTACAACGATTTTTCCATGTTTTTGAGCAAGAAAACCTTTTTTCCAAACATTAAATCTCACATGAGAATCCCTCGTGTCAAGCTGGCAGGCAGCTGCTGTGGCCTCTTGCTCCCCACCCTTCCTCACCCCCAGGCAGCACTGACGCAGCGGCTGGCTGAGGACTTCACTGGCTCCAGTGGGAGACCCTCTGAGAAGTGCATCTGAGATGAGGAGCAGTAATCTGGACGGGAGAAGCATTCCAGCATAGACAGTGTTCAGAGAGGGTTGTGCACATAACGAGGAAAGGACGACTTTGGATGTTTCCTAATTATTGAAACTAATGGTCTTCGTGATTATTTTTAATTGCTTTCTGATATTTTATTATTCATTGTGTAAAACGTGAAAGTCTTGTACTCTTTGGTCTGTATTCTTATTTAGGAGGCCTCATTTGCAGGCTGACTACACACTGACCAAGGTTCATGATATAATTAATAGTTTGACAGTTTTAATCTTAAAATAAATAGAATCTGAGTTGTATAAGACATTTTCTAAAATCTTTTCCATTATTTTCTCTTGTAGGCGAAAATGATGGTGAGTTGAAACTCTTGTATTTGTGTTTGTTTCAAATGTAGAGAAGATGTTTTTAACAAAATTTGCTCTTATCTTGTTTTTTCAGAAAATAGCTACTAATGAATGGTGACCCCAAAATATTATGTTTTATAATATAAAGTTATCGTATGTTTTTAAGAAGTGTAACATTTAGGTTTATCTAAAGGTTTAAATGTTTAGCTTAGTTTCAAGTTCCCCATTTTCTGGTTATTATATCATTTACTTGAATATGTTCTGAAGAAATGGAGAGAAATTAAGATAGTTTAACCAGATAATTGGTCTTGTGTCCTCTTTATTCTCTTATTATCTTTGAAACCTCAGTTATCAATGTAACACTTAATCTGATGAAAAGCAATTTATCAGCCATTGTTACTGAATGCATATTGGTCACAAGGTACCCCTAAAACAGCCAAAACAATGATTTCAAGTGGATGTTTACTTCCGTGTGTTTCAAGGGCGCTGTGATTGGGTACAGGAGGTGTGAGGACAGGAAGATGTTGAAAACATGATGCCCTCCCTCCAGGAGCTGATGATGTACACTGAAGCAGGAAAGATGAGCACTAGACATAAGCGGTGGTAATGAGGGAAATAAAATACTCCAGGCACAGTGTAGGTGATACAGCTCCTTAGCGGGGAAGCAGATCACATCACAATGTAATGATCTGGGAAAGCTTACTGAAGGAGGTGACATTGGAGATGGATTTTTAATAATGGGGGCAGATTTAGACAGTAGAATTGGATACTGTCTAAATGAGTTAAAAGAAATATCATGAATCCAGAAGTTGAGAAAGGAAAAGCTAGGCATGTTTGGGGAGACAATAGGTGACCCTTTAGCAGTAGGAAAGACTACTGTGGTAAGTTAAATCAGAGAGAGGGATAGAGACCAAACTGAGGACCTTGGGAGCTCGACTTTTCCTGTTGGCAGTTAAGGTTTTTTGAATTAACAAGTGAGATAATGACAGATCATCCCTAGTGAGTATATGTTGAATGAATGAATCTGTAGAAAGTGGTTTGTATTGCTTTGCAAAGTGTGAAGACTCTCAGGAGGCAAAGTAATTCCCCACCAGCTAATTTATGCTGTACACTCCTTACTTGGCTCATCTGTGTGTGTTGTTGGGCTTTTCTTTAATTTCTGTCATTTTTATCACTGTCAGCTTAAAAAATAATGATAGCTAACTTAAAAAGTACATTCACAATTTTTATCCTTATTGATTGCAGTTTTTTTTGATACACACAAGAGTATTGGATCAGAAATAGTCTTTTTTTAAAAAAATTGCCAAATAATTTTTTATTTTTATGTCCAAACATGCACACATTATGGAATGGCTAAATTGAACTAATTAATATTTGCATTATCTCACGTACTTACCATTTTTTTGTGGAAACACTTAAATTTTCTCAGCAATTTTCAAGAATACAATACATTGTTAGTAACTGCAGTCACCATGTTGTGCAATAGAGTTTTTGAACTTATCATTCCTATCTAATTGAAATTTTGTGTTCTTTGACCAGCATCTCCCCAACCCCGGTACTACTTCTTATGGCATTCGTACACAGATATGTCAAGCCCAACCCCCCATGCTGTGTTCATTAAACTTTTCAGAAGTTTTGTTGAAAATTAAGGAATTTTAAAATTGTCCCTTGAAACTTAGTAGTCTTAAATAATTGTGGATATACACTTAGCTTTATTGGCTTAGGAAAAATGCAATCACTAATAATTCAATTTTTATGTTAATTATAATTCAGTACTTTTTCCTGAAATTTTTAAAAAGCACTGGTTGTTATGAAAAGTAAATTTTAGATTGTTAGACTGTTTGTCCCCATAATTTTGAATATTAAAATCTTCAATGAATAAGATTTACATACTGTTTTTTTTTGAGAGACAAGATCTCACTGTGTTGCCCAGGTTGAATTTGAACTCATGGGTTCAAGCAGTCTTCTTGCCTCAGCCTCCTGAGTAGCTGGTACTATAAGTGCAAGCCACCATATCCAGCTCATAATATTTTGACTAAAATGTTTTCTTAAAAACTTTAGTAGTCAGAACATCATTTGTAAGAACACTCTTTTAAATTTACTTAAATTACTTTTGGCTTCATTTTCTAGAACCTTATGCCTGTCTTTCTGTTTTACCTGAAGTAGTAGACATTTTAGAGATAAACTATATCTGTGATAATTGTTTTATAGACTTTATAAATGACCATATAAAATATTTTAACCCAAGTCATTCATTCATATTCTTTCTCTCTTTCTTTAGGAGAATCATTCTACACATGGCTAGAAGGTACACTTGTGTTTTAAATTTATTGACTTTTTATAAAAATATATTGATTTGTTTAGCATCAAGGTTTAGGTTTTTATTACCTAGAACATTTTGACAGTGTTTGAAAGAAAATGACATATGTGTTTTAGGTTGTTATATTTATAATAAAAATCAAAATGTTAAGGATATTGGTCTGAGAAAAACCGGTGTTACTATAAATACACCAGCCAGAGACTGTCATCAAGTTTTTATAACTGGTCCCCCAATCTTATTTGCATTCTGTATGTAGTGCTCATCCAAACTACTTCTCTAGTAACCAGTATGCAAATCTATTTTTAAATTAGAGACATTCCTTTTGAAAGAAAGTACTTTTTATATATTAAGTTGAGAGAATATAAATTTGAATTCAAAAGGTTCTAAACATATTTGCCCATGTTAATATGTTTCAGCTTGTCTAATTAAAAGATAGAGCATATAGATCCCAATGCATTAAATACTTTTGCATTCTTGTATTTCCAGTGTTGAAAATATGAAATGTTATTCATGTAAAGCTGAAATTCTGTAGGATTTTAACAACTTAGGTTAATAATCGGAAATATGATACTTAAGAAAATATTCTTTTAATAAATTGCTGTTTATGAAACTAAAAATTAAAATATACTAGTGAAGATAAGCAAGTCGAATGATATAGGCAAATTGATATATCATAGTCATGGCCTTATAGGAACTCTGCAGGGTTAAACTAAATAGTTAATTCTATTTTATGTTCGTTAATTGGTCATGCTATCTTATGAACATGATTTATCTTTGTTTTTAATGAACGATGTGCATATATGGGCCATATTAATGTGAACATTATTGATGAGCAAATACTGCTAGGAGTTACATGGAAAACAACTTATGTAGAAGAAGATGCTTAGCTTTGTTTTATTATTAAGCTCTACTCTAAGGATACAGATTGTGGAAAGTAGCATTTAGGCTGCAGGAGGCAGAGGTTCTGAGTGTCAATAATGGAAGATGAGAATGAAATTTAGGGACAGTATTGAATTCTAGATAAACTATGCCAGTCACTCTCTGAGTCCTACTGTTACAAGTAAGCGAATGCTGATACATGGTTCCAGGGAGCACTCCCTTATAGGCAACTGACTCAGCCTTTTCTGAGGTTGTTTCTTCATTCCGAGCATGAGAATGGCAGCAGTAACCCTACTAACCTCCACTGGGAGTGTAGATGATGCTTTAAAATCTCCTTTGAAAGCCACTAAACAATGTCCAAATGCTAAGTATTACTATTACAGTAAATATAGCCCTTCTGTGAGAGAAAAAGTTACATGTATTTAAAATGATATGTATACATATAATGTATATATAGTATATATAGATGTCTCATAATTCAGTTCCTGAAAAGGAATTTTAATGAAATTAAATGAAAAAGAGAACCATTTTCTAAATTGAGTGGTTGAATTTGCTCTGTATTGTTAGAAATAGAGTTAGTGGATTTTGCCTTTGTATCATAGGTCAGATTTTGTAGATGTTACTTCAGAGTAAGACTGAGAAAGCTTTTGCATGGACCTCAGTAGTCAGAGATACCATCCAGTCTCGGAGCAGACTGTAGGCCAGGAAAAGCTCTCCTGTAGTTTCCTGCCAAGTGTGTTGTGTGTCTCATTGGTGCACTGAACTGGCACATCTTTTATTGTTACCATTTTGCTTGAAGTTGCCTGTTCTTCGCAGTGTGTGGAAGTACATTTCTACTCCCCTCCCTCTTTTACCGTCCTTCTCATTTCACTGTGAGGGGCTTTGTGGACTTCGCAAATTAGATCTGGATCCCAATTTTTCAGGTCCTGATTTTTTAGGCATATGAACTTTCTCACAAGTTTTGCTTTGCCTACTGTCCTTCTCTAGTCTTTAGCCATTTTATTGGACAGAAGCCTGCTTAGACAGTTAGGTTGGAAAGAAAAGAAAGTGGACTTCAAATCTGATCATTTTGCTACTTGATAATAGACTTGATGAAAAACTTTTAGAAGAGAAGTTAGCACTTCATGTTTTATTACATCTATTCATATTTTTTGTATCCCTGGTTATAATAAACATTCAAAATTGGCCATATACTTTTAGGAGGAAGCTACAAAATATAATTTAATTTCCATCTTTTGATCTCCATCCAAGACAATTCAAATATTCTAGCAGGAATTCCAAATTAGGGAATTTGGTATCAGAATAATAATTTTTTCCTATTAGCAGCTACTTGCTGCAGAACCATCTATGATAAGACAGAGAGAGTAAATTGATGATCTGAAAGCTCTTGAAAAGATGTAAAATAAGCCACATAAATACCTTTACATTAACCTTTCAGCATATAAATGAGATTATTTTACTATCCACTGTGGAAGCCTATTTTCCCCTTTGCGGAGAATTTAGCAAAACCCTGTTGGGTTCTGAAAGAGAAAAAGGCTAATTGCTTTGCATCCTGTGACTTCTTAAAACGTATTTTTCTTCATTTTTATTTATTTTTTAAAATTTCCTATAAAGAATATTACTTTCCCAAAGAATTGTTTATTGTGAAGTATAATAAAAAATTTACCATCTTGATTATTTTTAAGTTTACTATTTATTGGCACTAAGTACATTCACAGTGTGTATTATTCTTACTGAGAGGGAATCTTTTTGTTGTTGTTGTCGTCGAGTTGGGGTCTCACTCCGTCGCCCAGGCTGGAGTGCAGTGGAGTGCAGCCTCGACCTGCTGGGCTCAGGCGATCCTTCCACCTCAGCCTTCCAAGTAGGTGGAACTATAGGCATGTGCTACAATGCCCGGCCAAGGTTTTGATTTATTGTGGAGACAAGGTCTCGCCAAGTTGCCCAGACTGGTCTCGAACCCGTTGGCTCAGGCAGTCCTCTCACCTCAGCCTCCCAAAGTACTGGGATTATAGGTGTGAACCACAGCGCCCAGCCAGGGAATCTTAAAAGGGAGGCAGAGGTAGGATAGAATGGCAGACTATCTTGACCTCTGTTAGTGCTGAGCAAAAAAAGTCTCTGTGGGTTAAGATGGCTGCATCAAGTAGTATTCCATCATATTCCTGAACTCCATCTGATAGGATTCCACTTAAATAGGAAGTAGTCAACATACATTTTTTTATTAGTTGAAATTCCTGGATGTTTATTTTCCTCACTTCAGCCCCTGAGAAGTGGAATGTAGAGTTAAATAGAGTTGGAGAATCCCAGGCAGAAGGTTAGTAAGACCCTTCTTTCTCCACTGTCAGGTAGGTTCAAAGAAAGGACACATAGGGAAGGGAAAAGGAGAAACAACTATTGTTAAGACTAAACAGTGACTTTACCATTACATTTGCTTTTGTAAGTTTTTGCCTAAACCACAAAATACCTGTGCTGTTGCCTTATGTGTAACATGGGAACTTGCCAGTTGCAGGAGCCCAAACTTCTTGTCCTCTTCTGCCTTACATTCTCATCATATTTGGTTAACTCTATTCTGAAGCCAGAATCTTATTTTGTTTTCCTGTGAGAGAATCTTGACCTAATTGCTTTTATATTATTCCTTGATTTATCTTTAATTGTTCTTTAATCTTAACTTTAAAAATAAGCCTATGTACTGAACCTCCTTGATTAGTTATTTCTGATGTCTAAATGACTGTGATTTCTTTTTTAAATATTTTTCTGAATAGGTTTGTGTCTGGAAAAAAGAGTCTTCTATAAACTTATATCGGGACTCCATGCTAGTATCAATTTACATCTGTGCGCAAATTATCTTTTGGAAGGTAATCAGATTTTTAGTGGAGATTTTGCCTTCAATTCATGTAAAAGTATCGGGGGGAATGCATATTCTCTAGAGCAAGAAAAATTATGCTTACTAAAGACTGGAGTGTATTTCTCTTTCTCTTTAGAAACCTGGGGTAAACCCAGTTGGGGACCTAACATCAAAGAATTTAGACGCCGCTTTGACCCTGTAGAAACCAAGGGAGAAGGTCCAAGAAGGCTCAAGAATCTGTACTTTTTATACTTGATTGAACTTCGAGCTTTGTCAAAGGTGGCCCCGTATTTTGAGCGCTCCATAGTTGATCTCTACACTGGAAACGTAGAAGAAGATGCTGACACAAAAACCCTTCTACTGAATATCTTTCAAGATACGAAGTAAGAATTGACTGTCAGTGATCTGAAATTCTCCACTGTACTTAAATGAGGTAGCACTTAAAGTACAACAAAAGCTAACTCCTAAAAGTTAGGAAAAGGGAGAACTAGAACTAAAAAGGAAAGTAAGTGATCAGTGGAACAAAAGTAATTTTAAAATATCACTAAAAATATTGACAAACATTGATAAAGCTTTGTCGAAACTTTCACATTTGAGAATAGGCTCTATATTTTATATATCTTATGTTTAAAATTTCTATTCTTAGAAATGGGAGGGGTCTTGCTGTGTTGCTCAGGCTGGTCTCGAACTCTGGGCCTCAAGCAATCCTCCTGCTTTAGCAGGCTGCATAGCTGGGACTACAGGCGCACACCACCATGCCCAGCAAGGCTGTATTTTTTAATATCACTAAATTTTATGTAACATCAAAATCTAATGCTACTTTGGTGTTATTCCTGACAATTTTACTTCTAATTACTATGTTTAAATTTAGATATTATAAGTGTATTAGCATTGAGATGAATACATAAAGGAATATTAGCTTTACCTTCTGGAATATTACTTTTGAAAAATGCTTGATTTATAAAACTTGAGTTTACTGGTTGTTAATATAAGCATAGAGGAAAAGTTAGATTAAGAAGTGTTTAAAGTTAATTTATGTTAAATATTAAAAGAATGTTGAGATTATTGCCTGTTTTTCACATAGATTGTTTTCAGTTAATTTTTTAGATTATCTTATGTAATTTCTTTAAAATGTTAGTCATATTAAATTACAAAGCCATCTGTATCTTACTTTAGTCTTTGTCACATTTCTATGTTACTAACCCTTACATATGAGTAAATAAATTTTATAGGGATATAAAATGCTATCAGATTCTAATATAAGTACTTGAATTTTTCATCTGTCACTTATATCACTGTCATTTTTATCAGGTCCTTTCCCATGCATTTTGATGAGAAATCTATGTTTGCAGGTGACAAAAAAGGGGCCAAATCATTAAAGGTAAAAAGTTCTTGATCGGGGGGGACAGAGTTGGGAGTAGCTTACTGGTTGTGTTTTAATCCTATTCATCTAAACTCTTTTCTTTGCCACTTCTCCAACTTATTGAAGTTGGTCTGATTGAATTTCACTATAAATGGTATAAAAAGCCGGGCACGGTGGCCCATGCCTGTAGTTGCAGTACTTTGGGAGGCGGAGGCTAAAGGATTGCCTGAGCTCAGGGGTTCAAGACCAGCCTGAGCAACATGACGAGACCTCGTCTCTACAATAAATCATAAAATTAGCTGGGCATGGTGGCCCACGCCTATAGTTCCAGCTACTTGGAAGGCTGAGGCAGAAGGACCGCCTGAGCCCAGCAGGTCGAGGTGGCCATGAGTGGGCCACTGCACTCTAGCCTGGGCGACAGAGTGAGACTCTGACTCTAAAAAATAAAAAAATAAATGGTACAGAAAGCCCTTCATATTTCATCTCAATTCCTTTCTTTTCTTTTTAGTTTGACCAAGTACTCAGTGAATCCTCAGTCATTGCTATGTCCATTCTGCATTATACCTTTATAAATGTATTTCTAAAATATATTATTTTGAGAAGTTTTATTTTAAAAATCAGTATATATTGTTGTTTTGATGCATCTTTCTTTCTTTTCTTTTTTTTTTTTTTGAGTTGGAGTCTCACTCCGTCACCCAGACTGGAGTGCAGTGGCTGCTCCCGGCCACCGCAGCCTCGACCTGCTGGCCTCCGG
The DNA here is from genome assembly GCF_000164805.1 of Carlito syrichta. Classification (NCBI taxonomy): domain Eukaryota; kingdom Metazoa; phylum Chordata; class Mammalia; order Primates; family Tarsiidae; genus Carlito; species Carlito syrichta. The sequence continues at coordinate 68,230 of NW_007247805.1, read as the reverse complement.
CAATCCTTCTGCCTCAGCCTTCCAAGTAGCTGGAACTACAGGCACACGCTACCATGCCCAGCTAGTTTTTGATTTATTGTAGAGATGAGGTCTTGCCGAGTTGCCCAGGCGGGTCTCGAACCCGCAGGCTCAGGCAATCCACTCACCTCAGCCTCCCAAAGCGCAGGATTACAGGCTGAGCCACCGAGCCCAGCTAGTTGATGCATCTTTCAAAATACTATGATCTTTTAGCCACTTTGAGAGCAACAAATAGTATATTTTTCTAAAGTCTTTTGATGGAATGTTGACATTTTTGAAACTATTTATGTTTTTTCTTTGGACTAACGAAAAGATAAAACATACCCATTAACCTGTGATATCAGAAGGAGAATATCTTTTGGGAACATTATTACACTTCATGTTTGGTGTTCTTTGTTTTCATTTAAGTATAATAATTTTTAGTGAACAAACTGTACCCTTAAAATGTTCATAAAAGTATTTGAAATTGACTGGCAAATATTCTTCTAATACAGCTTTACAGTCTTATATATGTAATTCTGAAATCCAGAGGGCTCAAAAAATTGAAACATTTTCTCATGTTTGGTGCAAGGTAATTTGTTAGCAAAACTTGACCTGAATTATTATAAGAATATAACAGGTATTCAGTGTTTGGTTTTGTTTTTAGAATTCTGCTTTGTATGAAAACTTACAGTTTGCTGCAGAAACATTAATGTATTTGACTGTAATGCAGGGTGTTGCCTCACATTCTGGTGGGTATTTTACAATAGTTTGTTTTATATTTCTAAAATTTAAAAAATTCTGAATTCTAAAACACAATTCACCCCAAGATATTTAGATATGGATTTGTATGTACTATAAGAACCAATGAATAAATACTGAGTGATTCTCCATTGGTGAGAGTTTCTTGCTATTTCTGTAATAAGTAATTTGCCCACAAATTTTAGTATTTTAGTATAGGAGGGTTGTAACGTTTTACAGTTGTTTTAGAGGCATATTGCTATGATGGTATTTAATACATTTGCTCCTTTTTATCATGCTTCATATTTTCTGAGTATTCACACATACATTCTACTTCTGATCTTCAGGATGCTCTTGTTTTAACACACAGGGCAACTACAATTATGTACATTTTTGTCCATGAGGAAAGGAGACTAAGCAAGGCCTAAGGTCTCAGAATGATCTTTCAACTATGTAGTGCTGGAATTTTGTTTGCTACTTTTCAAGCTTGTATAAAGGAGAACCTAAGTCCATTTCCATCTGCTCCAAAGAACATGCATTACATGAGAATGACCAGCAAGGGTCAAGTATTTTACTTACATTATCTTTTGCCAAGTATTAATCCCTTTCAACCCTGGGCAGGGCTTGTGGCAGCCAGAATTTCAGGCTACTTGCCTCCAGTTTCATGCAATAAAATGTTCTCCTCAGTGCAATAAAATGAATTTTATTTTCTATGGTTGCCATGTGAAACAAATGAGAAAACTTTCTCTTAACCAGTGTTATCCTCAAATTAGATGGTTCTAGCCTTACAGGCATGCCACACACGGATGCTTACAAGCATAAGAGTTTCCCCCACATAGGAAACTATTACAGCAAAATTAGCGATCCAGTAAGCATCTCTGTAGAATCTGCAGTAGCAAATGTCAGGGACTGTGAGACCATTCACCTCGCACAGGCCTGAAATCAACGATGCTAACTAAGCACCTGTAACAACCTAGTGTGGTGCTAAGGAGTGATACAGAATTATTGTTCTAGGACTAGCTTTCTGATATGGGCTTACATAAAACAAAGCATCAAAAATAAGTGAAACATAAAATAGATATCTTTATTGTTGGTCATACATAGGTGTCAAATGGAAGCAGCATAAGTTCCTTAAAGACCATGAATTATTTACTTTTGTGTCTCCAATAGTGCATATTTTGATGTTTTGCATAAAGTAGTCAGCAAACAGTTGGTTGAATTAATATGCAGAATGACTTTCATAAATTTCTATGAATGTCACTTGTTTTATGTACTGTTAGGCGATACAAATCCAAATCTTTTTCTTCACTGTTGAAAACACAAAACTCATTCATTAATAACCTTCAAAATTTTTATTTCTTATAGTTTAGCCAAATGCAACTTAATTTTAAAAGTCTAATTAGATTAAAACATTTTCTGCTTGCTAGGAGGAATTCCGATTACACTTCAAGAATATCTCCCGTATAATGGACTGTGTTGGATGTGACAAGTGCAGATTATGGGGAAAATTACAGGTATGTATGTTGTCTTTGTTAGATGTATGTTTAAGGATTTTTTTCTGTATTCTATGTTAGTGATTTTAGTTTTATCGTATCTGTTTCTATTGGTACAATCTCAGATTCATTTTTGAAGTTTGTAGTTATGAACAGAGTATATTCATAATTTATATATGTATATAAAGGTAAAATGTAGTTTTATAAAAAGACTGAAATGTCAGCTTTTGGTCATGGAATTTGTTTCAGTGATCAAAAGAAGGCCACCTAGTCGCAAAATAAGAAAGCTCTGTGGGCAGGTCTATTACCCGATATATTCAGTATAAAAAGGATTGTTATTTTCTCTCATATTTTCTTATAAAATAATAATGATTTATAGATAGCCAAGCGACAATTATTATAATGGAGGCCACACTGAAATCAATTTTTTTCTCTAGTACTAAGAATAGAGAAATTATTAAGCGTAGGTGTCACTAATAATCTCTAAGTTTTTAATTATAAAAGTATATAAAAAAGTACTTTTAAGTTTACAAATTGAACATTGTACTTCTAATGTGATATTTTCAGTGTTAACAAAAGGCATTTATTTTTTTTTTGAGTTGGAGTCCTACTCTGTTGCCCAGACTGCAGTGCCATGGCACGCTCATGGCCACCACAGCCTTGTCCTGCTGGGCTCAGGTGATTCTTCAGCCTCAGCCTGCCAAGTAGCTGGAACCATAGGCACACGCATGGCTAATTTTTTTTTTTTTATTGTAGAGATGAGGTCGGTCTCAACAAGTTGCCCAGGCTGGTCTCGAACCTGTGGGCTCAGGCAATCCTCTTACCTCGGTCTCCCAAAGCACTGGAATTACAGGCATGAGCCACCACGCCTGGCCAAAAGACATTTTAGTAATGTGGAATAGTATCTGTATCCAATAAGTGTAAGATTATTCAAGTTTTCTTAACAGCTTGAAGTGTATTATGTGTGTCTCCTGTGAGGAAGTAGAAACTACAGTTTGATATTTTGGTGCAAAGCTTAGTTCATATGAGCTTCCTAACTGTCCTACCAGTGGCTGCTATGCATTCCTTCATACTTTCATAATAGTTACTGTCATAAAGTTAATTGTAAGTTTATTGGTATTTTCTTTAGACTCAGGGCTTAGGAACTGCCCTGAAGATATTATTCTCTGAAAAAGAAATCCAAAAGCTTCCAGAGAATAGTCCATCTAAAGGCTTCCAACTCACCCGACAGGAAATAGTTGCTCTTTTAAATGCTTTTGGAAGGTAAGAACCATTTTTACAGGGAAGACTTTTGATTCCCCATTGGGCTTCCACAAGCTGCGGAGATCATCTCTCCTAAAGTGGTTTTATTTTGTTTTGTTGACAGAGATAAAATTATTATTTTATATTATACCTGTACTCATTTTAGAGTAGCCTTAGTACTGACAATTTCTTTACAAATCATAGGAAAAATTAATAGTTTGCAATTGCCAATATTTCCCAGTTTGCCACCTTAATGTGGGGAAGATATTCTCCTACTGATATTCTCTAGCTGACAATAACTTGTTCCAAAAAGCAGGAGTAAGGAATGGTTGGTTGAGAATGTGATAAAAGAAAAATGTTTAAACCCTTCATCTGTTATATTTCTTAAGCCGGGAGGTCATTTTTCTTTCATTCATTTCTATTCTGTTATTTTCTATAAACAAACAGATAGTTTGCTTGTTTATATCATCAGTGGTTTCAAAAATAATCTGTATTTGCCAACAAAGATACATGCAATGCCAGTTGAGAAATATAGAACAGAAGGAAAAAAAAAATCAAAGAAAATAATATGCTGCCTTGGAGAAAAGGGCAAAAATGTCAAATCAAGGAAAAAAAATTTTAAGAAAAATAAAGGATCAAGTAATGCAGAGATTATTACTTATGCTTTCTTCACATGCATTTCAAGTTAAAAAGAAGCAGTTAAATTTAAAATAGATTAATTGTATGTTTCCCATCTTAATACACAGCAAAGATTTCACCTGTTGCTCTCCTGAATTTAAAGATGATATTGTAGGTTGAGATTTCAAATATAAGATAGACATAGGGTGTCCATCATTAATTGGTATTTCATGAAAAATTCCGTCTACTCACTATGAAGCCTGCAGAAAGATAACACAGGAGAGACTGAATGAAATTTATTTAAAATCAAATTGAAATGAAAAAAGTTTTAAACAATTTGAACAGCTTAAGTCCAAATAAAATTGAGAAAGATGAAATTAATTGAGAATTTCATCAAAATTTCCCTAGGTCTCATAAAGAATATTCATAAATGCAACTTCTTGCTTTAGTTCGAGGTTTAGAGCCTTTGATTGTTCTCTAAAGTGTACTGAGCTCAGACTCAGGGGTCCTCGAGTTCTGGAATCCTGGCCTGCCCTTTAGTAGTTAGTAGTTGTGTGAGCTCAGGCAGATCGCTGCACTCCTAGCTTGCTCCCTGTCTATGCAAAATGAGGATGATCAACCTCACTGGTTAGAAGCCACCTACTAGCAGGTGACCTTGGGAAAGTTACTTCATTTGCTTGAGCCTCAGTTTTCCTCAAATGAAAAATCAGGGTTAATTATATCTACTTAGAGTATTTTTAATGTTATAATGAGATCGTATGTGTGATGGGCTCAGAACATTGCCTGACATTTGAGCTCTCAATAAATAATAAAGCTTTTTTTCTATCAAGTAGTTAAAAAAAAGGAGCTTAACACTCTATATTACATTACCCTAAGTCATAGGAAAGGAAATCATTAAATTTTTCTTGTATCAGCCCTGAATTTAACATAAGAATAATTGAGCTTATAGAATTATTTTTTTTGAGATTTCCATCCCATAGTGTTAATTTCGGGTCTGGGCTGAGAAGTGTTTCAATCAATTAATCAATAATCATTTATTGACCACCATAAGCATTAGTCATGGTGGGCACAGGAGAGCAACTCAGGAGGAGACAAAGTCTGACAACAAAAAACAAATTAGTGTGTTTGGGAAGCAATGAGAAAGGAGTGGGCATTTGAAGGAAAATGTGCAAAATGAATTTAGAAGGCCAAATGCAAATTGTTTGAGAGTCTTTATTGTCAGGAATTATTCATACCACTGTTCTAATGATTAATCTAGCATTTGTTGATAATATGAAGTAACTGCTTTATTTGCCCCTTCTAAACCAAAGAACTGTGGCAATGTTTTTGTCAACATTGAATAAGAAATTACAGCATACTAATTTAAAAAAGGAAACTTCAGTGTTGCTTAAGGTTTTTTGTTGTTTTGGGTTTTTCAAGTTGGAGTCTCACTCTGTCACCCAGGCTGGAGTACAGTGGCAGGATCACTACTGCTGCAGCCTCGACCTCTCTGGGTTCAGATGATCCTCTTCCTCAGCCTTCCAAGTAGCTGGGACTATAGGCATGCGCTACCATGCCTGGCTAACTTTCTTCGTAGGAATGAGGTCTCACCATGTTGTCCAGGCGGGTCTCGAACTCCTGGGCTTAGGCAATTCCTTCCTTGCCTCGGCCTCCCAAAGTGCTGGGATTACAAGCAAGAGCCACTGCCCCTGGCTGCATTTTTAAAATTTTAGATTTTGCTTTCAAATTACAGCCCTTGTTAACAATGTCAATAATTTAAAATACATATGCATCACGTTAGCTGCACTAATATGCTTTTTTTCCCTTCTACAGGCTTTCTACAAGTATAAGAGAGTTACAGAATTTTAAAGTCTTATTACAGCACAGTAGGTAATAAAGGCTTTTATATGTCTAATTAGAGACATAAAGTGACTGTGTAAAGCCTTTTTATCTTGGCATTCAGCAGAAAGAGACTAATCTTCTAAGACTTCAAGAATTCTGCACTCTTAAAGAGAAAATTCCAATGCTCACTTGAATATTTATGATTGTTATCAATTAGAGATATTTATAAATGAAGTATATACTTTTAAAACATGTTAAGTTATACTAATTTTGTTTAATTTTATGTGTTTCCATGTGTTGAATATTCTGCTATTTTGTTTAGAATTGGTTTTGTTTTTATTCTGTGATCCTTTAACAGTAAATGATTATGTCTCCACCCTTTTAATGCTGTTCACAATCTGTTATGGAAAAGGAGAACTTGGGAACAAATGTTACTTAGGGCTAGTGTCAGTAACAAAAATTTATCAATGATTTTTTAATATGTCTTTAGCCTTGCCTTTTATAATATGGAACTGTCACCATGATAAATGGCCCTTTAATTCCCCAGGACTTCAATTTCAATGGTTTTTGTTTTTGTTTTTGTTTAAGATTTTTAATTGCTGTTGCTGTGTTGTTTTTGGTCTAAAGTACCTGCTTTGGTAAAGGTGAATAAGCTCTCTCCCCTGTGCTTCCCAGCCGGATTTCCTGTATGTGGTGTTCTGGCTCAACAGTGTTCTTTTACTTAGCACTGTCTTTGGATTTTTGCCTTTCTCTGTCCCTAGAGATTTTAGGGACACAGGAATTTTAGAATATGTTACCTACTATTAGAAATAAATTGCATTAATACTTACTTTATAGATTATTCTTGGTAAAATTTGAATAGGATTATATGAATTTACAATGCCAATTAAAAACATACACAAAATTTGCTATTTTAAATTAAAGTACGTTTTAAAGGATTTAATTTTAAAATATAGTCTATGCAATCTTGCAATCTTCTAATTCTCAATGTGATTTTCTTTGGTAGAATATATAAAAAGTAGATGACGTCAAGCCTCCTTTAAGCTTCCCTCTCCTTACCTTTTCTTTTTATTTTAGTTCTTTGTATGTAAACAGTCCTTTGTGTGATTCGTACCAACAGATGACTTGTAAGTCCCAAACTGTCATTTTCTAAACCTGGAATTTAAAATCTTTAAACAATATTTAAAATCTTGATTCTTGTAAAGGTGTCAGTAGGTATGATAATTTGAAAAGTCACATCTGTGTAGAAGTAATGCAGCTACAAAATCAAGAGTTATTCCTTAGACTCTTCAGTCTTTTCTTAATAAGTGCTCTTAAACCCCGATCTTACCCTGCCAGAGTCTGAAATGTGTTCATTGATGATTTAGTGACATATTTTAAATTGTATTTAGTTGACTCATCCCTCTTTTAAAGATACTTGGCCATCCCTTGGAGGAAAATGGTTGGGACCAAGGTCTCAGAGTTGTTTATTTTCTCACCTGATTTATACCCTTTATAAACATGGGGTTCTGTTGTTGATGGTGGTGGTATTTTTTGTTAAGCTGAATAAAAAAGGCCGGCTTGGTTGGAGCCTCCTCCCCTTTTTCTCCTAGAGGGTGCAAGTATTGTGTGGGGTGGGGGCGACCTTCAGGCAAACTAAGTACTAGCTGAGCAATTTGGCTATTATATTAACAACAGTTATTCTTAGTGATCATTCAGAATTTAAGAAAATGTGAAAACTTTGCACTTTGTGTATGATAACTGTAAATTTTAAGGCCTTTTTGGGTAGCATTACTTCATTGTTTCCTCAGTTAAGATAAAGGCTGTTATTTAAACTCTAGTAGAGAAAATCTTTGGTCATTACCATGTATTGCTTTTTTCTGTACTGTGACTTGTTTTAAGCTTGGGAAAAATAGTATATTAGTGTGTTCTAGGAAATCAAAAGATCTAGTTAGGATAAAAATTCTTTTTAAGGTTTTAAAACATTTTTCACTACTAAAAAAATAAAGTATTCTTAAGCTGAAATTCATTTGATTAGCTTTGTTTTACCATAAATCTGATTGTGGAAGGCAGCCTACAATTTTGTGTATGTGCTGTATTTCTGAAATGACTGTGTGAGCATGGTGACATTTTATGGTTCTTATGATAGAAACTGTTTTTCCAGTTCACACCTTCTGTTGTAAAATGATGCCAGAGTTTGTGTTGTGCATGTGCTTAGCTGGTGAATACCTCTAGGCATTTTGTCTTTATCTCATCACCTAATTTAAAAATCCAGCACTTGATAATATAACTGACAGAAGTGATTGTACTAGCTGATGAAGTAATGGAAATGAAGAAGAGAAAAACATTCCTTCCTTCAATGGCATGAGCTTATTTTTTATAAGCGGCATCTATGTAAGTTAGGTAAACTATATATTAAAATTGGCAAATTTTGAATGTTTCTCCTTGTTTGTTAGATTATGAGGAGTATCAGACAGAATAGTAGTAAATTTCAGTTTTGAAATAGATGAGTCAAAATGTTTTGACATTTTAACATACGTGTATTCAAGATTTGGAATCTCTGTATATGAAGTGTGTCATGTTTTTCAACTCTGCCTAGGTGCCATTGTATATAAGAAAGGACAGCTGTTTTTATCTTCATCAGCATTGCCTTCAGCTGGAAATTGGCAACAGTTCACAGTAAACCTCCCAGCAGTTTGCAGATTGAAGTACCTGCAGAAACCTTAGCTGTTCACCAAAACACAGATTAGGAGTATGGTATTGTGGAAATTATTTGGTAAAAAACAAAATACACACACACAAATTTACATGTACTCTGTTTTAAATAACATCTACAGGTGCAGCTTTAAGTTATGAACAGAATTCCAAGTAATTTATTGTTGTACCCACCAGAATCTAGAAAATATGAATTAAAGTACATGTTTCTGCAGTCTTTTCTGTTTTGTTTTTTATCTTCTATTTTAAGTGTTTCTTTTATGGCATGAGAATTTGATTGTAATTTTTGGAGAAGGGAGAAAATACATGTATAAGTAGTAGTGACTCACACCTGTAATCCCAGCATTTTGGGAGGCCAAGATGGGAGGATTGCTTGAGCCCAGGAGTTGGAGTCCAGCCTCGGCAACATAGTAAGAACTCATCTCTACAAAATATCGGGAAAAAAAATTAGCTGGGCACAGTGGCAGCACGCACCTGTAGTCCTAGTTCCTAGGGAGGCTGAGACAGGAGGATCACTGCAATGAGACTGGATCATGCCATTGCACCCCAACCAGGGCTACAGAGTGAGACTGTCTCTCCCCTCCCCCAGCCCCCCCCAAAAGTAGCTTGAGTTTATTTCTTCTTATAATTACAAGCATTGGCAAACTCTGTATTAAGGGCTTTATATCATTTGGCTTTAAATACTTCACAACAGCACTAGTAGGAAGGCATAATTATTTTTCATAGTCATAGCTGGGCATGGTACTCACACACTTGTAATCCCAGCACTTTGGGAGGCTGGGGCAGGAGGATCACCTGAACCCAGGAGGTCGAGGCTGCAGTGAGCAATCATGCCACTGCATTCCCAGCCTGGGTAACAAAGTGAGACCTGAACTAAAAAAAAACAAAACAAGTTTAAAAAAATTATTTCTTCATCTTATAAATCAGAAAACCAAGGGTAAAAGAGGTTAAGAAACTTGTCTGTGCACAAATACTAGGTTGTGGACCTAGAATGTGAGACCAGAAAGTCTGACTCTAGAACCTCTACTCATAATGTGGTCTGTCTGTGACATTTAGTTGGCCTATTACTGTTCAACTGAAAAGTGGGAACTTCCAGCATCTTTTGATTTGTATTGAATCATAAGACTTTTTACATAATGCTTATTTTATTTAATCTTTTGAATAGATAATACACTCACATAGTTTAAAAAGTCCCAAAGAATATAAAAAGTTATTCAGTGAATGTCTTCTATCCTTGGCCAAACTTCTCACCATAAATAACCTTTGTTCTGCGTTTCTTAGGTTTTCATCCATACTTTTTTAGGCATATACAAACACATACAAATGGAAAAGCTTATTCTCTCATTTTTACCCCCAAATTAACATCGTATACATACTATTTGCTTTTGTTCCTTTAGTATGTCTTGACAGTCTTCTCATATCACTAGTTTTTTCATTTTCTTAGTAGATACTTGGTATTCCATTATGGATGTGCCCTTGATGAACCAGTCCCTTATTAATTGGCAGCTGGACAGTTTCCAGGCCTGGTACGTATGTCATTTCACATTTATATAAATATGTACCTATAGGAAAAATTCCCCAAAATGAAGTTTTGAAGTCAAAGACCATGTGCATTTGTACTTTTGAAAGATGCTGGCATACTGTCCTTCATGGGGTAGTTCCCAGTTGATATACCACAACCTCACCAACAGAGAGATTATTAAGATGTTGGCGTTTGGCCATTATGATAGATCAAAACAATTATATATCAATGTGAAAATTCTTATTATGAGTAAGGTTGACCACCTTTTAATATGTTTAATAGCCACTGAGGTTTATCTTTGTGTTCATATCTTTTGCCCATTTTCTACCATATTGTTTTTCCCCATATTGCTACCTATTTGTTAGTGATATTAACCCTTTGACAATAATGAGCTACAAATATTTTCCTTCCCATTTGTCATCTGTCTTTGGGCTTTGCTTATGACGGTTTTGCCATGTGAGTTTCAAACAATTCTTATGTAGTCTGACGTGTACGTTTTTTAGTGGTATCTGGATTTCAAGTCATAGTTAGAATGCCTTCCTCATTCCACAGCAAAACAATTAATTCACCTACATTTTCTTCTAGAACTTCTATGATTTTCTTACATCTAAATTTTGAACCTTTGGAATGCATCCTAGTGTGTATTCTGGCATAAGATGTAAGTTATGAATTCAACCTAATTTTCCCCCCAGATGATTAACCCCATTATTTCATTTATTGAAAAGTTCATCTAGTTTGAGAGACTACATTTATTATAGATAAAATCCCATGAGTATTTAGCTCTGGGTACTGTTTCGATTTTGTCACACACCAGTACCACAGGGTTTTAATTACTCAGGCTTTACTTTTTAATATATGGTGCATTGGTCCTCTTTCATTCCCCTCCCCCTTCCTTCTTTTTTTTAAACAGTTTTCCTAGCTATTCTTACTTACTTTTCTGGAGGCACTTAAACAAAAATTCTTGACGTGTGGACAGAGCATGCCAAAGCTCTGTCCACCTTAGGTTCTCCCTCAAGAGTTGCACTTTTAACCACTTACTGTGTCACTCTTCTTTTAACTTGACACTTTACCCGATAAAGACACACTTTTTATGACTTTTCCATTATTCCAGTATTCACTGGCCACCACCCAAACAGGTCAAGGAAAACAGGCAGGACACAGGGCCTTTGCGGACAGAGATTCATCTCGCGCCTCGGTGTTAAGACTTCATCTCCAGACATGACTTAAGGACTGTCTTCATGTAAAAGCTTTGCTTTCCTTTTTATTCCATTTTGAATTGTTTGCCCCAAAGTTGGATATCCATCAAAGATTCATAAGATGGAGTGGCACTTATGTGAATACTAAACTTGTAAAATCAATACACAGTGGATGAAAGTGCAAGAAGGTTTTTCCTTTTTTTTGAGTTGGAGTCTCACTCTGGGGCGCGGTGACATGATCACGGCTTGCCACTGCCTTCTTGACCTCCTGGACTCAGGTGATCCTTCCGTGTCAGCCTCCCTGGTAGCTGGGACCGCAAACTGTGCCACCATGCCTGGCTAACTTTTTTATTTCTACTTTTTTGTAGCGCTGAGGTCTCACTACGAGGTCTCACTATATTCCCAGGCCGGTCTTGAACTCCGGGGCTCCAGCAGTCCTCCCACCTCAGCCTCCCAAAGTGCTGGGAGTACAGGCACGAGCCCCGACACCCAGCCAAGAAGTTACTTTCAAAAAGCCTACACCAAAGAGCAGGATTTGACTATTCGTTCCCGGTCCTAGGAGCTGGGAACATAACGGTGAACAAAGCAGATACACATCCCTAGCCTAACCAGATACACATCTAGTTTATAGTGAGAATAAACCCAAAGGAAAAGGGGAATGGCCAACGGAGACACCTGTCTAGTGGAGAAGATGTCCTCAATATGAATCAATCTTGGTGTCTTCCTGATGGTGCCATCGGATTGTCATAGATCGATGCTACTGATTAAAGTCATTCCCGTTTGTTGGTCAGAGCAGAGTCAGCATTCATCGAGTGTTCTGGCATCAGTTAGCTTTCCTTGTGGCTTTGCTCCCAGAACATCTCCCCCAAGGGGTGAGTGTTCCACTCCCTTTGACAGGCTTTAAATTCTGCAAGCCTGATGCCCAGACTCTGGGCTAGTGAATTCACCAAGGAGACAGCACACCAAGAATACTCAGTTACACAGATTTAATGGCCCTAGTAAAGCACTGTTTGTTTATCCTAAAGGTACCCTTTTTATACTCCAGTTCATGCCATCAAGGAGCATCATGACTGGGAACTGCAAAGAGACTTAGAGGACCTTTGTAGGTTAGTGAGACTTATGGTGAAGAGCAACAGGAATCGGTAGAAAGGGGAGGAATTTGAGGCAGCTTACAGGCTAGGGAGATCTAGTTGAAGAGAAAAGGCATCTGCTCCCCACTTCCAGGGCAGAAAATTGATGCTGGATCTAAAGAACCTACGATTTTGAGGGGTAGGCAGCTAAGGTCCAAAGGGAAGCAGGCTTGTATCTAAAGAATTCGCGTAAGGTCTTAGTTTCTGAGAAAACAGCAGGGCCCAGCTGTACGGCTCAGGGACTGGAGGTAGGGAATCTTAGGAAAAGCTGGGTGGATAGCCTTAGGAGTCACCGGATGTGGGTCTTGGGACCTCGAGCCTGTCCTGGATGAACTGGGCAGCCAATCTCAGAACCCCACACTGAATGAATGTCGAATCAGTCCTGGCCCAGAGGAACTGGGCAAAAGGTGTAGGGGCTCTGACACAGGTCTAGGCTGGGAGCACAGGGGCATCCTCAGCTGATTGAAGGTGTCTCGATCCTCCCGTGCAAGGGCTCTTCACGTAGCCCTGCTAAGAGCCTATCCTAGGGTTAATGTACGGGTGTTCCTGAGTTTCTGTAGGGCGGGATCACAGACACGGGCCAAGGGCCGAGTCCAGTGTCTCGCAGGTAACAGGTACCAGGGACTCGACAGACACTGAGTCCCACTCCTTTAGCCTCATGGCTCCTTAAATAAACTTTCTTCACTTCAGTCAGCTCCTTCATCTCATCTCCTTGCAACAGCTCCCCTGTCTGGGTCCATGAGCAGTCTCAAGTAGCATTACGCACTGTTAGAAATGTTTTCAGTGAGATTCACAGGATAAAAAGGGATGTATATTAGATGTGTCTGACCAGATCTAGACTGGTCTGTTCTTTACCATGCAAAACTCTAAGCGAAATAAATGTATTTTTAAAATAACATTTGTTTAGATGGAATTTTGATAAAAGTTTCAAATGCTTAGACTCATTTAGTTCTAATGTAAGTTCCCCTGCACTGTAAATGATAAAAGCCATATTCTAGTATTATCCACCATGTAAATCTAAGAAAGAGCCTTTTTCTCACTGCTTCTCAAGCTTGAGAATTTGCTAAGGCCTATTCCTTTCCTCTTCCCAGGGTTAAGTGTTCAACTAAGTGTCGGCTGAACACTAAAGCCAACAAAGAGTAGCTGTCTCAGCTTTTGGTGAAAGAGGGCACTGGGGAGATACTAGGAGCATGCCTAATCTAAAGCAGCCAAACGTGGTCCCGAGCACAGCTATGATGAAGGTGCCTGATACATTCAAGAGTAAATTGGCATAACTAAATGTGACTGATGTGTACATTGCAATGGCCAGAACTTATTACAGTCTACAACTGTGACTCCAGATGTTTAACCATCAGCTCAATTAAACGGGTTAGTTGTAAAAAGCAAACAGAGCTAATGAAAGACATGCACAAATCAGCTGGCATTTATAGACAGCTGCAGAGGTAGACACCTATTCCAACAGTCACACAGAATTCACAGGCAGCCTTTGAGTGCTGCATCAGACTTAGGTAAATGATGCTACATCATTTTCAGGCATACTGCCTCTTCTCCGTACAAATTTTAACTTTAAAAGGGCCAAAGTTCTCATCTCATCATGTTGCCTTAAAATAAGAGGGCATTTGGGTATTTTCAAGCCAGCCATCACCATTGTCATCACCATTTCTTGACCTCTCTCAGCACTTGATAATCCACATAAACAGTAGTTTGTTATCAGTAATATACCTAGCAGAAAAAGGAAATTAGGAAACTAAAGGGAATTTTAATTTTCCTCCCCACATCATTCCTGCAACATTTCACAGCGTATACATGCATGATCATTTACTATGAAAGACAGTTTGATACAATCATAGTTTTTTCTATTCTAATATGTTTACAACATTTAAAAAAGTTTTAGCACTGCCGTTTTTAAAAGGGAGGAAGAGAAAAATAGGCACTTGGAACATTGTTATCCTTTCCAACAAAAAAATAATAGTTCAAGTAAATATTAGTAGCTTCATCATAAAGTAGATGATGACCTTTATTAATTAATGCTAGATGGTTCAGTTTTTCTGTCAGTAACAACAGAATTAATGGTGTTTACATATTATAGGTTGAGTATAATCACATGATTTTAGTGATATTCTTATCACCATATGTCAAAAAGAAAAAACTACCCTTAGCTGACCTAATAATGAAGGACAGTAAAACTTCTTGAAGACTTGATTGAAAGGAATTTGAAAGGAATTTAAAACATATGCTGAGTCTGCTTTTAAATTCTCCCAAGTATTAGTAATACAGTATGGTCACAGTAGGGTCTGTTAGGGCTTTTTAGAATAATCTGTAACATTTAAAACAATACAGGGTTTGCTTTAGTGTAGAATTTTCCCTGACAAGTATCTGCTTTAAATGCTATGCTACCCAAATTTTTCCATGTGCTGAAAGACAAGAATGTGGTTATGTGGGATTATGCAGGGTACAGGTGTTCTATACAAATGAAAAACCCAATCGTGACATTTGAAACTTGGGATCTCAATTTTAAATATCATCAAAATAACAGAAGTAGACTTGATCTCTGTGAAATCAACACCAAGAGATCAATTATACCTGAAGATCAAAATGGGAAGTAAGAGTCACTTGACACGCATTATGCATGACGCAGTAGGACTTCCATTTGATACACCCTTCCCTCTTTCCCACCGTCTCCCAGGCAGAAACATACTTTCTCCCTGGGAACAGTACTTCCTCTGGAACCTTATCTCTGTTTTGCAGAAAATTGGAGTACTTAACTTCCCAACAGGCTCCAGAGTAAATACAGTGGAGGTTTCAGAATGGCACTTCTGGTCAGGGAGGCAGTATTTTGTAACACGTTTTTTACTTAAATGGAAGATGACTCATAAGCAATTGTCTGCATCATGTCCTTTGCATGGCTAGGAGACAGGCGTGATGCTGTGTAGCCCGTTACAATGCTTCTGCCATTTTAAATGTGCAGCTTTTTAATAGGCTATTTACAGAGCTGTTTAAAAATAAAGGGCATTATTTTAAGTATGGTTGGAAATTTCAGAAAAAAATTATTATGATTTCACACAGTCTTAGCTCAAGAGCTTGGGGTATTTATCATTCACGCCCATTTTGGAACCTCTTATTTTCCCTTGAGTCAGGGAAGGGGTAGTCTTGTCATAGCCCTGAGGTAATGGATATTAGACTTCACTGGGCTGAAAAAACCATGTGAAATTTCTGAATACAGCAGAGGAGGTTTAACATTATAATTCAGTTACATTTTTAACATCACTGACGTGCACATTAGTGCCATATTGCAAGGACGTACCAGACTTTTGGCAAAATTGAAGAGATTATTTGAGGGACCAGCAGCATCTGGACCTTAAAAAAAACTCTGAAGAGCCACTGCTACCTTACAGTCTGCTGATAGTTCATTTCATTTTAACTTTCAACACTGGAGTTGCAGTTAGCTTTTTAGATGTCCATTGTATTTTAGGAGTCTACTAATGAGACAGTCAGAATCTGAGCGACCTTCAGTGACCTGAAGAGGTAAGGATTTGAGGAATGCTTTTAGTCCAAGAGCCTTAAAAAACTATCAGACCGTATATTCTATACTTTTAAAGTGAATGATGCAAAAACATTTGTGCAAACTACAACATATATTGCAATAATATTCTCAAGAAAATACCCTAGTATACTTTAGCATTATTATTTAAGTTATATAAAATACATCTTTATAAAAGTACAGATTTTCTTTAAAAAGTTTAAATTATACCCACTGAAATAGCCAGGCTCACTTTTTAGTACTAAAATAAAGGCTTATCAATCTACATTACTGCTTAGTCCTATGAGCCATTAGAAACCTGTAACAAAAATCAAGTCCTATTTCTTAAGGAAAAGTGCCCTAAAAATTCAGCTGTCATTAAGTCTTTCTGAAGCTTTTCAACTGAGGAATCTTCCATGAAACTGTTAACTGATGCTACCCATGACTTGGTTTGTCAGGATCCAAAGTTGAGTCTGGTTGCAAAGTTCCTGCTTGTGCCAGGAAGCTGTTAGTTTGTTGTCCCCAGTCATAGTAGTCTGGAGCAAAACTTAAAAAGGAAAAAAAAAAAATGTCAGTGATTTGAAGTAATATACTATGTATAACATGTCTAGTTTAGGGACACAGGGCTGGGATTTTGTAAAAACTATAGACAGTCTCAAAGTTCTATAAAGTGGCTTCTTGAAGTCCATTTTCCCACAAAACAGTGCTATGCACAGGGCTAGAAGCCCGCCCACTGAAGTCTATTGAACGCTTTAGAGCCCAGAAGTATAGTATAGTACTCTACTATAACTTTAAACCAGTCACTATGTGTAACAAATGTTTATCATCAAATTGTATTTGAATCCTAACTCTGTGCTATGGCTGCAGTTAACCTTGGACTCGGGCACTTCCCCCCTTTCTGTTTGCCTTCCCAGCTCACTGAAAACTGGGTGACAGCAGCCGAGGGGGAGCCCGGTTACTGTCTCGCACCCTCTACATATGCTGGTGTAAACTCTTATTATTCACCTCCAAAATATTCTGGGCCACATCTGCAAGTAGGTTTTCAAAAAAGGAGACTCTTCTTATTAAAACTCACATATAAGTATAACATAAGCACAGGTGAGACTTGGAGACAGGGTACTGATCGAATGATTACATGATATATTTCCCTCTTGGGGATTCAGGGTACATATTAGCACATCACAGGCTCTGAGAAATCCTGTAGTTTTTAAAAAATAAGTAAAGATATATGATAATAAATGGTAGTGACTCATAACACACATTTGAACAGACCGCCTGGGTAGAAATCCCAGCTAGCCACTTACAGCTGTGTGAACTGGACAAGTCACCTAACCTTTGGATACCTCAGTTTTATCTGTAGCATGAGGCTAATAGTACTGATCGCACAGGATTGTTATGAAGACAGAGTTGATACAGTGAACCTCTGAGAACAGTGTCTGACACACAGCAGGTGCTGACACAGAGTAGGTGCTGTATAAGTGTTTGTTATAAATATTTGTTTAAATTCAGGCCAAACATAGACCCTGCATTTAAATGAAATTTTCAATTAAGAATTGACATCAGGCCAGGCATGGTGGCTCACACCTGTAATCCCAGCACTTTGGGAGGCCGAGGTGGGAGGACTGCTTGAGCCTAGGAGTACCTCAGCCTAGGCAACATAGATGAAACCTCACTGAATAAAAAATTTAAAAATTAGCCGGGCGTGGTGGCGCATGCCTGTAGTCCCAGCTACTTGGGAGACAGGCCAAAGAGGTTGGGGCTGTGGTGAGCCAAGATCGTGCCACTGCACTCTAGCCTGGGCAACAGAGTGAGATCCTGTCTCAAAAAAGAAAAAATGACATTCAAATTTGAAAATGTGGTCCTTAGAATGTATAATTTATTCTAATAAATGAATGCTATTTGGTTTACTCACTGGCATTTTTTAAAACATGTGATTAAAGGGGTCTAGATTTCCTGCATCATGTTCCATTGAGTGATTCCATGATCAAGTACTATATTTCTTTCCTGGGGATTCAGGGTGCATATGAGCATATCACACGCTCTGAAAAATCCTGTAATTTTTAAAAAATTGGCTTTCTTTTTAAACCATCATTTCCCTTTCCATGGCACAGCTAAGGAAACAGTGTTCCAGGGAATATTATTTAGGAAACAGTACTGTATATAATCGTGCTACAGGGCTTTTAAAAATCAGATGTCAGTCCTTTCTCATGCCTGAATGCTTCACGTAAGAAAAACGGTAAAATGATCTGCGACGACTCTACCTAGCCTATGCTGCCTCCAGCTGCATAGTTCTTTTGTGGGGATTTTCTTTTCGTTTGAAGCCACTTCATTGGTGCAAGCTCTCGCCTGCTAAGAAGGCCTCTCTACCACGAAGCAGGGTCTTACCTTCCCTGAAGCCCCTGAGGGGCAATGTTCCAGGCAAGGTCATCGTCACTGTCGTATCTTCGAGGGTTGTCAAAGAAATAAGACCTGGGGCTGAATCCATGGCTGGGGACCATTCCAGGGTTGCTCTAGGCAGACAGACACTCATAGTCAGCATGCTTCCAGACATTGTGCCTAGTTTCTTCCAGGAGGCTAAAGATGTCCTGCTCAACCGGATGGACGCAGGAGTGTTCTACCATATGGACAGAATCCTCCGTCCGAGTCTTGCTTACACGGTGAATCACCATTTTAAAAATCCCTTACTGAAAAGCTAGACACAGTGCCCAAATTAGCCAGACTAAAGTAGACAGTCTAATTTGGATATAAATCTGTATAATCATGTGGGCATTCCTAATAAATCAAAACAACAAAACAGTAGTGATGAAATCATGTTGGGAGGGTTTCTCATCCCAGTTCCACATCCTGTCTCTATAATCCTATTTCTGTCCCCAAACTGAGTTCACTTCTCAATGAAGATAAAATAATTGGCCTCAAGAAGACCTTAGAGGTTATTGCCATTTTCAAGATCATACCTGCCCTGGGCAACTGTTGTGGCTTGAAATGCCTTCTCTGCCAGCAACTACTAAAAAAGGAAGTCCTTTTTGTTAGGAAATTAGAACTAGGTTATATGGCAAATCCAATCTGGCATATGTTTTTAAATCTTTGTACATATCACTAGTGTTCTGTTTAAAAGTTAATCAATAGAGTATGGAATGGGCTGTCCTCTGATGGGTATCTATATGTGAATCCTGCTTTTCTAAGAGTAATCAAGCCAAATATAAGGAGCAAAGCAGAACTTACACAAGGTGGGATGCCTTGGAATTTACTATTGTTAGTGGTTCAAGATTATCTATGAGCCACATAGAATGAAGTTGGACCCTTATCTTGTACTGCACAGATACAAAAAATAACTCAAAGTGGATCTTAAAGTAAGAGCAAAAACTATAAAACTTTCAGAAGCAATTATAGGGGCAAATTCAGCTGCTCCTTGACTTAGGATGGGGTTATGTCATGATAAACTCATTGTTAAGTTGAAAATAAGTCACAGAACACACACTGTAGGGTATCGGCTGTTCGCCCTCGTGACTGCATGGCTGATGGAGCTGCAGCTCGCTCTCTGTGCACCTCAAGACAGTGCTGTGCCCCATATTGCTAGCCTGGGAAAAGATCAAAATTCGAGGTACAGCTTCTAATTAATGCATGTTGCTTTCCCACCATCGTAAAGGAGAAAACTCATAAACTGAACCATCCTAAGTTGCAGACTGTTTGTACAGGATTTGGCAAACAATTCTTAGACATGACACCCAAAGCACAAGCAACAAAAGAAAACATAGGTAAGTTAGACTTCATTAAAATTAAAAACGTTTGTGCTTCAAAGGATATCATCAAGAAAGTTAAAAGTCAGCTGCAGATGAGAGGAAATATTTGTAAGTCCTATGTCTGACAAGAGATTTAAGATTTATCTAAGCTATATAAAGAACTCATATAATTCAATAATTTTTGAAAACCCAATTTAAAAATGGGCAAAGGATGTGAAGAGACATTGCTCCAAAGATACACTAATGGCCAGTAAGCACAGGAAAAGAGGCTTGACATCCTTAGTCATCAGAGACGCAAACAGAAGCCTAAGTGAGATATCATTTCACACCCATTGGGATATCTAGAATCAGAAACTGAGGCCAGGCGTGATGGCATATGCCTGCAATCCCAGCACTTTGGGAGGCCGAGTTAAGGATCACTTAAGGCCAGGAGTTTGAGACTAGGCTGGGCAACACAGCAAAGCCCTGTCTCGACCCCTATTCCCACAAAATTAGCCAGGTGTGGTGGTATGCACCTGTCGTCCCAGTTACTTGGGAGGCTACGGTGGGAGGATCACTTGAACCCAGGAGTTCAAGGTTCCGGTGAGCTATGATTGTGCCACTGCACTCCAGCCTAGGTGACAGAGAGACACCTTGTCTCTTAAAAAGCCAAAAAGTCAGATAATAACAAGTACTGGGGAGGATGTGGGAGGATCAGAACGTTCATGCACTGCTGGTGGGAATGTAAAACGGTGCAGCCTCTGTGAAAACAGTGCAGGTTTTCAAAAAGTTAAATGGCATTACCATGTGACCCAGCAATTCCACTCCTGGGTAGGTACCCAGCTAAATGAAAACATCTGTTCATGTGGAAAACTGTACACAAACGTTTATAGCAGCATTAGAATAGCCAAGAAGTGGAAGTAATCCAAATGTCCTCTCAGTATAGATTGTCAAGAAGCGTAAGATGATTTAAAAAAAAAACAAATTTAAGAAAAATCTAACAATTCTTAAAGCCCACTGATGTTAATCAATGGATTGAAAGGACAGGCATGTGTGTATCCACACAATGAAATATTATTTGGCCGCAAGATGGAGCGAAATTATTAATATGTGGTTCACTACGACAAAAATGAACCTTGAAAACATTCTGCTAAGTGGAAGAAGCCCGTCACCAAAGGCCACGTGCCATATGGCTCCATTCATATGAAAGTCTGGAATAGGGAACTCTATAGTCACGGTAAGTTAGGGTGGCTTAGGCTGGTGGGGGCGGGGCGCAGAGACAAAAAGGGAATGGGGAGTGATAAGTTAAGGGAAGCGCTTCCTTCTGAGGTGATGAAAACACTCAAAAATGGCTGTGGTGATGGCTGTACATATCTGAATATACCAAAACCCACCAAAGTATATACATGAGCTGAGTGAATTATATGGTTTGTGAATAAAGTAGTTGTTTTTTTTTTTTAAGTACATAATATGGACGGAGATTCTCAAGCTTTACGGTGCATTCAAATCACTGAAATGTGGATTCCCAGGACCTACGCCAGAGAGTCTGATCTGGGTCACAACCCAGATCTGACCTAAGAATCTCTGTTGACCCTAGGTACCCTGCAGGCTTCTCATAAAGACGGTAAGAACCATACTTGGAGTACACTGAGGCCAAGTTTAAAGACTTGTTCCGAATGAATTATGAATGCAAACAGTAGATGACATTTTAAAGAGACATTTCACCTGCAACTGTAAAGTTGATGAGTATGAGTTACATTACACAGCTCCCCCCAAAAGAATAATAAGCTGTTTTTTCTCCAAGCAATTATAGAAGGCAGAGATAGTAAAAGGATTATTAAGTCACATGAGTAGGAATTTAATTTCTTCTTGAAACCTAATGATGCCAGGGAGAGCCACACTGTAGTACAATAATTAAAATCATGAACTTGGGACAGGCATGGTGGCTCACAACTGTAACCCCAGCACTTTGGGAGGCCAAGGCGGGACGATTGCTTCCGCTTCATATAATCCACAGCCTCAGCAACACAGACCATATCTCTACAAAAAAAATATACATATTTTTTTCAAGTAAAAAAATCTTGAGCTAGACTGCCTGGTTTGTAGCCTGGCTCTGTCTTAGGATAGCCATGTGACCTTAAACCTCAGCTTCCTCATCTAAGAAGGAGTATAATAATAGTTTCCACCATACAGTGTTATTTTGCCTATTAAAGAATGTGTGAGTTCCAAGTCAGTGACCAAAAAAATAAAAATTAAAATAAAAATTTTAAATTATTAGAGGTCAGGCTCGGCAGCTCTGCCTGTCATCCCAGCACTTTGGGAAGCTGAGGCAAGTGGACTGCCTGAGCCCGCGGGTTCGAGACCAGCCTGGGCAAGTTGGCGAGAACTCATCTCTACACACACAAAAAAATTTTCGATAAAACTTATTGTAAGTGTTTAGAGAACAACGCCTAGCAAATGTTATAAAAGTGTTAGCTATGCTTACCAAATTCTGTATGTAAGCATGGCATTAAACGCTAGCAGTCTTGCCCAAGGATGTTTTAAAACACCAGTGCTTCAAGGTAAATTTGCCAACTCAAATTAACCTGCTCATGAGAGTTACTTCATGAAGAAGAGCCACACAAAAAGGGGAAGCGGTCTGCTATGCATCCTTCCTGTTTATGCATCCTTCCTACAGACCTTCCTCCCTCACGGTATTTCAAGAGGGAATGCAGTTCAGGGCCAAAAACATACTTTTAATCCGTGAATGTGCTACTGTAGGTGAGCGGCCGTCAGTGTGGTCAGTGGCCCCTTAGAGGTCCCGGCAGATCCTTCCAGGGATCTGCAAGGCCATGACTATTCTCATGATTAGCTGTGAAGATGTCATCTGCCTTTGCTACTGTGTCATCAGTGGCAGGAATGGTGCGTGCGGTGGTGAGTGACACGGCTGCCTTGGCAGACGTCGAGGCAGGGATGACTGCCCTGGCAGCTGTCATGTTCTTCACCACCACATACACACAGATTTTTTGTCGCTGTTTTGGTTCTTCTTAAAAAGAGAGACAGTTTCGCTCAAGAATGTCCTTGGTGAATCAGTAAAAAGCATTAATGTTTTGTTAAATTTCAACCCTTGAGCACATCTTTTTAATATTCTACGTGACCGAATGGGACGTGTGCACAGGGCACTTCTGAGAGCTGTAGGATGTTTGTCTTGAAGAAAAGAGTTTCTACAACTGTTCAGGTTGCAGCTCCTTTTTTCATGCAGCCTCATGTTTACCTGACAAACAAATAGACAAGTCAAGGTTATTCAGACTTGAGTACTTGGTAGACGTTGTCTCAAAAGTGAATCAGGTGAGCTGTATGTATTATCACTAATACCATTTGAGCTTTGAGCAAACATTATAGATTTGGAAAACCTGTATTCCCTACTTTGACCCTGACAGCTTCTCAATACTTAAAGATGTTCCTGATGAGGTTGGTGGTGATGGTAATGAATGAGATTTTGGGGGGTACTGAATAATGAAGACTTAGCGTTTGGAAGATCTGCGTAACTTAGTAAACCTAAGTTTACTTTCCAAACGGCCATTGCAGCTTTAGAAAAATCACACGGAGGTAAAAGATCCCAAGTGCAAGACAAAATAATGGATTTTAACGTGTCACACGATCTACAAAGTTCACTGATGTGGTATAAGATCCTATATTGCAACTAACTTTTAGAAAGCCACACTTGGATCCAAAAACACATCTCAAAAGTCACCCACCATGACCAAGTAGGCTTCATCCCCAGGATGCAGGGCTGGTTCAACATCCGCAAGACCATAAATGTCATTAAATACATCAATGGATGTAAAAACAAAAACCACATTATATCATTGGATGCGGAAAAAATTTTCGATAAAATCCAGCATCCCTTCTTGATAAAAGCTCTTGAATAGCTAGGCACAGATGGAACATACCTCAAAATAGTAAGAGTCATCCACAAGAAACCCACAGCCAACATACTGCTAAACAGACAGAAATTGGAACTATTTCCCCCGAAAACCGGAACAAGACAAGGATGCCCACTCTCACCCTCCTGTTCAACATAGTATTGGAAGTCCTAGCTAGAGCAGAGAAGGAAATCAGGGGTATCCAAATAGGAAAAGAGGAAGTTAAGTTATCCCTCTTTGCAGACAACATGATCTATAGCTCAAAAACCCAAGAGAATCTGTCAGAAACCTCCTTGCACTGATAAAGGACTTTGGTAAAGTCTCAGGATAGAAAATAAATGTGCAAAAGACAGTCGCATTACTATACACCAACAACAGACAAAAAGAAACCCAAATAAAAAGCACAATTCCACTTAAAATAGCCACCCCCCAAAAAAGAACTATCTTGCCATCTTCCTAACCTTTACAATGAAAACTACAAAACACTGCTCAAAGAAGCCAAAGATGACATAAACAAATGGAAAAATATTCCATGATCATGGAATGGAAAAATGAACATTGTTAAGATGTCCATCCTACCCAAGGCAATCTACAAATTTAACACAATACCCATCAACTTACCAGCAGTATTCTTCTCAGACCTGGAAACGTCAATACAGGAATTCATATGGAAACAAATGATCATGAACAGCCAAAACAATCCTCAGCAAAAAAATACAAAGCAGGGGGAATCACACTCCCAATCTTTAAACTTTATCATAAGGCTACAATAATCAAAACAGCCTGGTACTGGTACAACAGACAATATAGACCAACGGAACAGGACAGAGATTCCAAAAGCAAAACCTCAATTTCTTAACCAACTCATCTTCGACAAATCCTCCACCATCAACCACTGGGGAAGGAGAACCTATTCAGTAAATGGTGCAGGGAAAACTGGCTGACCATATGCAGAAGATTAAAACAAGACCCCTACCTATCACCATACACAAAAATCAACTCGAAATGGATCAAAGACCTCAACGTAAAACCTCAAACTATAAGAACCTTAGCAAATGCAGGAGACACCCTTATGGAAATTGGAACTGGCAACCAATTCCTGATCAAAACCCCAAGTGCCCATGGCATAAGAGATAAGATAGACAAGTGGGACCTCATCAAACTGACAAGCTTCTGCAAAGCCAAAGAAACCATCAAGAGAGCAGGTAGACAGCCCACAGGCTGAGAAAAAATATTTGTCAACTGTATGTCTGACAAAGGCCTAACATCTAGGATCTACAAGGAACTCGAACGTGCCGAAAAGAAAAAAACAAACAGCCCCATTACAAAGTGGGCAAAAGATATGAACAGACACTTCTCAAAAGAAGACATACCAGCAGCCAACAGATAACATGAAAAAATGCTCAGCCTCACTGGTCATAAGAAAAATGCAAATTAAAACTACACTGAGATACCACCTAACTCCAGTCAGGATGGCCATCATCAATAACTCAAAAACAACAGATACTGGAGAGGATGCAGCGAAAAGGGAACATTCTACACTGTTGGTGGGAGGGTAAACCAATACAACTTCTGTGGAAAACGATTTGTTTGACGATTCCTCAAAGATCTAAAAACCGACCTTCCATATGACCCCACAATCCCCCTTCTGGGAATATACCCAGAGGAACTCAAATCACTCTGTGAAAAAGATACCCGCACATGCATGTTTACTGCAGCATTATTCACAACAGCAAAAACATGGTACCAACCATGCTACCCATCAAAAGAGGACTGGATTAAAAAAAATGTGGTACATATACATGATAGACTACTACACAGCCATAAAGAAGGACAAAATTATGAACTTCACAGCAACCCAGATGGACTTACAGCCTGTAACACTGAGTGATTCATCGCAGAAACAAAGAACTGAGTACCACATGTTCTCACTCATAAGTGGACCTTGAACAATTATCATAATACTATAAGAAAGGAATTAAGCCGGGCTCGGTGGCTCAGCCTGTAATCCCACGCTTTGGGAGGCTGAGGTGAGTGGATTGCCTGAGCCCGCGGGTTCGAGACCCGCCAGGGCAACTTGGCGAGACCTCATCTCTACAATAAATCAAAAAATCAGCCGAGCATGGTAGCGCATGCCTGTAATTCCTGCTCCTCGGAAGGCTGAGGCGGAAGGATCACCGAAGCCCAGCAGGTCGAGACTGCAGTGGCCGGGAGCGGCCACTGCACTCCAGTCTGGGCGACAGAGTGAGACTCCAACTCAAAAAAAAAAAGGGAATTAGCAGTGGTTGGAAACTGCCAGGGGAGGGGGTGGCAGCTCGGCAGTAGTGGGAAACTGCCAGAGGAGAGACAGGCAAACCTCATCAACAAAAGTACCTGCATAATGAACATTTATATACCTAACCCTGAATTATACCCCACATCTTTAAAATAAAAATAAATAAAAAGCCATACTTGTTGAGCTTGGGTGTAGTGAAAAGAAGAACAGTCACAATTATGTTAAAGGGCTATTGCAAATACTCTTCTTTTTTGCTGGGTGCTGTGGCTCACGTCTGTCATCCCAACATTTTGTTGGGATCTCTTGAGCCTAGGAGTTTGATACCCAGTCTGCACAACATAGCAAAATGTCATCTCTACAAAACATTTTTAAAAATTAGCCAGGCATGGTGGCACGTGCCTACAGTCCTAGCTACTTAGGCTGAGGCAGGAGGATCACTTGAGTCCAGGAGTTTGAGGCTGCAATGAGCTATGACCATACCACTGCACTCCAGCCCATGTCTCGCAAAACAAAACAAAGCAAAACCTCCTCTTTTTTGCAACTACATGTCTTTGTGAGACTGAATTTTCTTCATATAATCCAACCAAAATAGCACATCACAACAAACTGAAAGCAGAAGTAGATATATAAGAATCTAGCTGTCTCTCTTAAGAGAGACATTAAAAAGATCCGTGATACTTTTTTTAATGCTACCCTTCTCACTATTGAAGTTTGTTTTAGAAAATGTAATTATTTTCATAAAAATTGTTATAATGACATGCAATGGGTTTATTATTTTTAGTGAATTAATAATTTTTAAAAATTCCTCAGTTTTAAGTTTTTATGTGATACATACACACACACACCCCTTCCAAACAAAAAGCTTTCTGGGGTCCTCAATAATTAGAGTGCAAAGCATCCTAAGACCAAAAAACTTGAGACTCAGTGCTCTCAATAATACCCTAAACATCAGATACATTTGAAAACAACAGCCAAGTAGCCCTACAGATAGTGAGATCTGAGAGTACAGATTCGACTGCTACTATTATTCTGTATTCATTTAATAAAACAGTACTTTGAGTGATATCCTATTAGCCTTTTGCACCTCAGAATTCAGATATGTTCAGAATATCTCGGGAGTCTATTTCCTAAGAGCACGGGGGTGATGAGAACCCCAAGTGACGAGACAGCACACGGAGAGCCCCTGTGAAGCCCCTACAAGCACTGGGACGATTGCTCAGGGGACTCTTCACCCACCCCTCAATCCATCAAGGCTCCAGAAAACATCAGCTGCTGCAGAGAAGGAAAAACAAGGCAACTGGGATCAGCCTAGAATCCGCTGCTTGCCTTTCGCAAGTTCCTTTGCGGGAGGAGCAGGCGTTCAGGGCCTGACTTTACAGAAGCCTCCGAGGGTCCCAGGGCAGGCCCAGGTAGGAGACAGTGCAGAACCACTCTTCTGCAGCTGAAAATAACACCCAGGGAGGAACCCAGTCCGGCCTCTCGAAATCATTGCTGGATTTCATCCTGGGTGCAACCTGGGCCACCACTTTTTTCTACTCACGGGCCCATCAACAAGACTGTGCTTAACCACCTGTCTCAGCCTAGTCTCACTTTGTTTTATGCCTGGCTCATGTGTGACTACCTGTGGATGAATAAGAAAGACTGGGATCAGGCTGTGCATGGGGGCTCATGACTGTAATTCCAGCACATTGGGAGGCTGAGGCAGAAGGATTACTTGAGCCCAGGAGTTTGAGACCAGCCTGAGACAACACCTCGTTTCTACCAAAAAAATAACAATATTAGCCGGGCATGGTGGCACGTGCCTGTAGTACCAGCTACTCAGGAAACTGCAGTAGAATGATCACCTGAGCCTACGAAGTTGAGTCTGCAATGAGCTGTGATCACGTCACTGCACTCTAGCAGTGTAGTCAGACCCTGACTCAGAAAAACAAAACAAAACAGAAAACACAACACACAACAAAACAACAGGTCGGTTATCATCTGGGTATAAATTAATATCTGGGAATTATTTGTGAATGTCACCTGTCTAATGTGCTCTCTACCACCCACTCTGCTCACGCTGCCCCAGACCCACTCCCTAAACGTTTTTATGGGTTTCATACATCAGTGAGTCAAAAAGCTACCGTGTGGTTTCAATAACTTCGGAAGCAAGGAGGCTTCTCACTCTACCTGGTTTTGCATTTTCTGTCCTGCTCTCATGAAGACATTTATATAAAGTTGATTGAATAGAAATGTGTCCCAACTAGGGGAGTGGTTTTATAGCATTCCTTACAACAATGTTTTTATTTCTCTATCCTCCCATTCCCTCATCACCATCTGGCCTGCTGCAGGGGTGAAGAAGTGAAATGCCCTTCTTCTCTATTTCCCTTTGCTAAAAGAAAAGCTTTTCTATTTGGTTCACAGCAAATCAAGGCTCAAGTACTAGGGAGCCTGTGTTGCATTAAGAAAAGGGATCACTTTCCACAGGCACTGAGAGGCACCATACTTTTTTTTTTTTTTTTAAATAAAGCTAAGCTGAAAAATACATTTTCCCTCAAAAGAGAAATAAATGAGAGTCTCAATAAAATGGTCACAGAAACTTTTTTCTATCACAGTAAGATGGAAGAGGCTCTCTTCTCTATTGAAAAACTAAGCAAAAGTTCTAATTGTACGTTTCATGCTCAGAATTAGGAGACATGCTCTGTACATATAAAATGAGTTACTTACCAGGTCCTTTGTAGGATTTCTGACTCGGAAGAAGTAAACGACTAAGGTGGTGGGTAAGAGTTCCCACACAAAAAGCACCACTCCAAAGAGGACGTATCCGGCATCCCCCAGTTGATTCTTCAGATCGGCCTGTTAGGGAGAGAGGGAGCGTCACTAGGCCAAGGGCGGAGAAAAGACATTTTATTGGTTCTTTCTAATACTACAGCACACTTCCTGTCTAAAATGGGCACCCTGAAATCAGGTCATAGTCATGTGCAGACCTCAGGTGAGGGGTATTGAAACTATACAGGAGAGATGAGTATCTTCTTCAGAACATTCAAAGACGAAAACTTCCAATCTCTGATGTTTTAATACTTCGCCCAAGATGCTTGCTTATGTCCAAGTTAACTCCCACTGATTTTCTTCTTTAGCAGCCGATTAGTAGGAACATTCTGTTGCCTCTTCCTGAATTCTTGAGAGCAGCGTGTGACCCTTATCCCTTAGTCTCAGCCCTAAGATAAACACATCCATTGTGAAACTTTTCTTCACATAAGCCATATCCTGTTCTTTACTCTTTAAAGCTTACTGAAGAAAGCTTTACCCTTTAAAGCGTATTGCTTTATAGACAAAGCAAATACTTGTCTAAAAACAAATCCTGAGTCCAGGGTGTTCAGTTTCTGGTCCAGTGAGACAGGGCTTCAGTGAAGGGCTTAAGTGAAGCAGTGCTCTCCATCTCCCTTCAAAACAGGGCACGACTGGGTTTGGGCAACTCCATGGACAAGGCCATAGTTTCAAAGAAAGAGAAGAGTGCTGAGTTCAAGCCTTCAAGGGCCAATCACCTAAACGGAATCATTTTGCTGTCTCCATGACATCACATTCAAAGCACAGTAACCAAAACTACTCATGCTACTTCAGAAGGAGTCTCTCCAGCATCATATTTCACCTTCATCTGTATCACGCCTCAACCTTCTGTTCTTCTTCTGCCCTGCACGAATAACGTGTGCAACTGTGGCCATTTGTTTCGCCTGCTCCTAGATTATTTTGGTGGCAATACACAAGTCTAGAAAGTCACAAATAAAGATCCCCTAAAAACAAAAGAATTTTTAAAAGCATAATCATATTTTAAACCCGCCGTAATTGTTTTGTTAAAATCAAATCTCTGCTGTGGAATGCATACAGAGTTTTAGTTTGGGAGGATTAAAACATTCTAGAGATGAACAGTGGTGATGATTTGCACTGCAACGTGACTGCATTTAATGCCACTGAACTGCACACTTAAGGATGGTTAAAATAGCCAGTGTTGTGTGTATTTTACTACAATCAAAGACCGACTCCTTTGTGCGCTATGAATAAGTCTCTAATCTACCCCTGCTTCAAATTTACGTATTATTTGTATGTATCTGTTTTTCTCAAAACACAAGGTACACGAGGTCTTGCTCTACTTTCTGTCATCCTGTATCTGGGGTGTTGGCTTGGGTCGGGGTGTCATCCTGTATCTGGGGTGTTGGTTTGGGTCAGGGGTTACCGTTGTTGTTTTAATCCTTTGTAATTATAATACCCTGCAGGTCCCTCTTGTGAATGTCACCTTGCCCTCACAGGGTGAATTTGTCATGGTCATTTTAGTCTTTCTTCCACGGTCTTAATTCAGCTCAGGTTTGGAGTACAGTTGAGACTTTAGAAGTGGGTTTATATATAGTTAGGTATTCGATATTTTTTCAGGAAAAGCTAAGGAACCCTGCAAATCAATCCAACAGATTCCTGTTAGGGAAGTTGGCTCCTTATTGCTAATGGCTTATCTTCGTGGCTCTTTTCCTCGGGGGAACTACCAGCTCTCACAGGGCAGGGAGGGAATCGGTTTATTTTTGTATCCCAACACTTTGCACAGCACCTAAGACAAAAAAGCCCATATGTGTCACCAGCTCAGCCTCATTCTTTTTTATTTTGAGTTCCTGTGAGCCTGGATGCCAGATGACATTTTACTGCCTTTGTTCATTTGCTTTACAAAGGATAATTTATGAAATTACAGAACATATTTTTTTAAAAGAGTATCACATTGAGACAACTGGTGCAACAAGCTTTTACTAAAACCTTAATATCCTCAGTGACTTCTGTCCAGATTTTCTCAAATGCTGTGAAAATTTTAATGCCTAGTACAATGTGAATGCTATGTAAATATCTGTCATTTAAGCATTATAAAAATTCTCATAACTTTGTAGTTTTATCTATTTTCCGAAACCTGAATACAATTTTTTTATCTTTGCAAATTTCGTCCTCTAATACTACCATCTTCTATTTATATAAGAAGCTCTTGAAAAAAATGGAGTACTGCTTGATAAGAGCTCCATGAGGTAGAAAGGAGTGCGTATACATAAGTATACATGCTAGCCGGACTTGGTGGCTCAGCCTGTAATCCCGTGCCTTTGGGAGGCTGAGGTAAGTGAATTGCCTGAGCCCGCAGGTTCGAGACCCGCCTGGGCAACTTGGCAAGACCTCATCTCTACAATAAATCAAAAATTAGCCGGGCGTGGTAGCGCGCGCCTGCAGTTTCAGCTACTTGGAAGGCTGAGGCAGAAGGATCGCCGGAGCCCAGCAGGTCGAGGCTGTGGTGGCTGGGAGCGGTCACTGCACTCCAGTCTGGGCAACAGAGTGAGACTCCAACTCCAACTCAAAAAGAAAAAAGTATACATGCTCATACATATGTACATGTGTGCATAATGTGTGTACTTTTAAGTATACTTATGTGTGCACATGTTTGTGTGTGCATATGTATGTGTCAGCACATACACACAATCTAGTTTTCTCAGAAGACATGTGACCGGGAACAAGCCAGTTGCTATGACACCATTTGAGCGGTAAGGATACAGACACCACACAGGGAAGTGACTCTCTCAAGGTCACCCAGGCATTCAACAGCAGAAACAAGGAATTTATACCTCCTGCCACATGGAATGCTGAAAAGCAGATACAGTCAGCCTCCATATCCACAGGTTTTGCATCCTCACCAACTACAGACTGAAAATATTAAAAAACAGGCTGGGTATAGTGGCTCACACCTGTAATCACAGCAGTTTGGGAGGCCGAGGCGGGAGGATTGCTTGAGCCCAGGAGTTTAGGACAGCCTGGGCAACATAGCAAGAGCCTGTCTCTACAAAAAAAGATTTAAAAAATTTAGTCAGTTGTGATGGTGCATGCCTGGAGTCCCAGCTGCTTGGGAGGCTCAGGTGGAAGGATTGCCTGAGTCAAGGAGGGAAAGGCTATAGTGAGCCATGCTTGTGCCATTGCAGTCCAGCATGAGCGACAGAGTGAGATCCCCAACTCAAAAAAAAATTCAAAAATAGGAAATAACAACACACAAAAATAAAAAATATAGTATAGCAACTATTTACTTAGCGTTCACATGGTATTAGGTATTATGAGTAATCGAGAGATGATTTAAAGCAGGTGTGAGAAGTGCATAGGTTATATGCAAACATGACCCCATTTGACATCAGGGACTTGAGCATGGTGGATTTTTGTATCCGCAGGAGTCCCAGAACCCATCCCCCACAGACACCAAGTGCCCCTCTAGTCCCTGTCGGGGAGTCATCCCCTCAGTATCCCCACTGACCTGGTCTGACACATTGTACCAGTCGTAATCAAAGGAGTGGACGTTCTTGCTCTGAGAAAATGATAAGATGAACAGGTTGTAGCAGGCCCGAGAGGTGTAAAGAAGGATCACGGTGACACCGACGGCAGTCACTTGACACACGGAGGAGCCCTGGAAAAGAGGCAGCAGGAGGGGTGGGTTCCAGGTCCAGGGCACCGGGCCCTTTTTTCATCTGCTACCTGGTGTTGGACCCAGTACGGCCTTGGGGACCTCAGAGGTGCTGCAGTCTCATTGGGTCTTCTGTCGGAGCCCTCTGCTCTCGGGGCTTGAACCTCACTCCAGACCTCACCTCTTCCCTACTCCTTCCCCAAATTTCAAGTCATCTTCATTTAGACTCTGGGAGTTGGCTTGAGGTTACATCTGCTGGATCTCCCAAGTCTCCTTTCATTGACAGAATCTCTGTGTGGCTTAAGCATGGGCCATGTGCCCAAGGCCTAGACTGCAAGAGCATGGAAGTCAGAAGTTGTTCTGTGAAATCTCTAACTGCCCCTGCTCCACTCCAAGAGGACTCTCTCGACTTATCCACACAGTAGGTGCACCCAGCCCAGAGCCTCTGGCTCACAAGGACGAGCAAACCATCTCAGAGGGATAGTGGCTGGGGAGAGCTCAGAGCAGCGAGCCCTTCCTCAAAACCAGGATCTGCCCTCCTGGGAATACAGGTGTCCTGATGTGGCTCTGGCCTTGGAATCATATGACAATCAGTGGTTCATGCCCTACCCTATGAAGCTACCCATTCCCAAAGTCAGTTAAGGGACCCCTAGGCCCAAATGGATAGTCAGCCAAAAAACTAAAACTAATCTTTGAGTTTAGCATTTGAAGGTCATTAGCTAAATCAAAGATACTTTTTTTCTTTTTGTCAGTAGTGCTTGGTTAGCCTGTGTGCCATAGGGGTGAGCTCGATGGTATTTTTACAACCTACTGTTTAACTCTTCTCTTAAGAACTGCAGTTCTGTTTTTAAAAGCCTTGGAGAGCCCCTGTTATCAAAAATAGCCTCTTTTTGGGAGACAACAAAACAGAGAAAGTTGAGGCAAAATCAAGTCTAAAATTTGCCCCCAAAATGAACTTTCGGGATTTCCAAGAGTTCAGCTAAGTCCTCGGATGCCTTGATTAAGGCTTTCTATTTTTGAAGTCGTAGCCACACTCTAATGACTGATCACCACTGAAGACACAATACTGTAGAAAGACACTGCTGCCCAGAACCTTCAGACCAAAGGCATATGGCCTCCTGGCAAAGAAGGTGGGCAAGAGGCTATGACAGGACACAGTCATATGGATGGTAGAAGCTGAGGAGCTGGAGAAGTCACTCGAGCACTTCGCAAGTGAGAAAACCAAGGTACAGAGAGGCAAAGAGACTAGGGGGTGCTGTCCCCCAGCCAGAAAGAGCCCAGGCAGCTACTCCCAGGGCCCTACTTAAGAGATTCTGTCAATGAAGGGAGACTTGGGAGATCCAGCAGATCGGCCTAGGCAACATAGGGAGAACTCATCTCTATTTAAAAATGTAAGGCTGAGTGTGGTGGCTCACACATGTAATCCCAGCACTTTGGGAGGCTGAGGTGGGGGGATGGCTGGAGGCCAGAAATTTGAGACCAGCCTGGGCAACACAGAAAGAACCCCAACTCTACAAGAAAGTTTAAAATTAGCCAGGTGTGGTAGTGCATGCCTGTAGTCCCAGCTACCTGGGAGGCTGAGGAGAGAGGATCGCCTGAGTCCAGTATGTTGAAACTGTAGTGAGGTGATTGTGTCACTGCAGTCCAGTCTGGGTGACAGAGTAAGAAGATTCTGACTCAAAAAAAAAAAAAAAACATTAAAAATTAGCTGGGCATGGTGGCGTGCACCTGTAGTCTCAGCTATTCAGAAATCTAAAGCAGGAGGATGGCGTGAACCCAGGAGGCTGAGGCTACAATGATCTATGGTCGCATCACTGCACTCCAGGCTGGGTGGCAGAATGAGATTTCAACTCAAAAAAAAAAACCAAAAAAAGAAGCGCTTTGGTACTATAGCATATTTGCATAGTTGCTCTTTTTTGTAACTCTGGGGAAAAGGGAGGAAAAAATGGAGATTGTAGGCTGAGAGGTATGGCCAGAGAGGAAAAGAACAGGCCAGAAGCTTCCCTGCAGCATCACACTTGGCTCCATCTCTGGACAACTGATAGGGAAGGAATGTCCTGAACTCCAGAGGCGGCTGCAACTCAGTTGGAATCTGAGTTTCCACATCAGCACAACAAGTGCTTATAAAAGTACCTGGAACACAGTCCACACTATCTATGAGTTTGCTATTAGTGTCACCAGTACAATCAATTCCACTAGTCCTTTAAGACACAGTTCTTTAAATCTCTGTATCTACCAGAGGCTTAACTCCCTGCCAGGAATTCTGCACACACCAACACACTCGAAGCCACCAGGACTGGAACTCTCTTTGCATGCAGAGTTAAATGAATGCCACACTGCTGTGTTTTGGCCACCACAGCATGGCTCATCATTGGTAGGAGGGTGGGTGCCAAAGAAGTTTGCTGTGTGCCGTTTGCCAACCAGGCAACTATTTTTGGAGCAACTTTCCAGGGAGGGATCTTGACCGCATGTCCAGCCTACCTTAGACTCCAGGTAAATGTTGGCTAAGGACATCTTGGAGATCTTGTAGAGACAGACGGAGAGGGAGACGGCACACAGCACGAAGAGCGTGTCGTTGATGGCCACGCGCACGGACACGATAACCTTCCTCTCCCAGTTTCCTGTCTTCACCAGCACGGCACAGGTTAAATTTACCAGCAGGAAAATGAGGCTGATGAGGAGCGAGGCCAGGTAGAGGGGCAACCTGGAAAGGAGGGGCAAGACACTGAAGGCACCGCCCCTGCCCAGCTGGCTGCACCTCCTGGGTCATCTCTGAAGGAGACTGTGTGTGTCTGGGGACCTGCTAGGAGCACAGAGGTGACAGCACGTAAGAGCCTGGACTTTGGTGGTAGCCGTTGCTGGAGTCTAATTACAAACTGACCCCAAATCGTGCCTCGGGATGGTCCCTCCTCTCTGCACCCACTTCCACCCTCTACAGGCTCACGGGTGCTGGGTGGCGCGGGCACTCCAGGGACGCCTCCTCCTCCCTGTGACATACTGAGTGGAGAGCAGAGCTCCGAGGAAGGGCCTCAGGAACGTTTCTGACGACCTGCATTGGCAGACTGCAACTTGGGCAAAATGCAACCTCTTTGAGCTTTTGTTTCATCACCTGAAAATAAGACTAAACAATACCCACCTGATAGGCTACGTGTGAGCATCAGGTGAGATAAGGCATTTGGGTCATATGAGGAAGGACCCCCCCCAAAAAAATCGGATTTATTTATAAAAGATTGTGTATTTATTCTCCCATGTTCAAACTTCGGTCACCTTCAACATACACTCTCTGTTGGATGCAATACGCGTATCAACAGGTGCTTTTTCCGCTGCTCACAATGGTTCTGAACTCTTCCATTTTGATGCCTTGATCCTGCTGTTTTTTGTTTCATCGCTTCCACGTCGGCAAAACTTTCCCTTTAAAGATGTCTTTCACCCGGGAAAACGAAAAAAAGTCGCTTGGGGTGAGTCAGGTGATTAGGGAGGGTGGGGCGTGGGGGTTATGCCAATCTTGATCAAAACTGCTGAACACTCAGCTTGGTGTGGGCAGGTGCACTCCTAAATCGCCCATCATGAAACGTGCAAATGCACTGAAAGAATCTCCAAAACAATTTCACTGAAGCTGAACACAGCCTCTCACGACGACACTAGCTGGTACACTGAAGCCAACAGGTTCCTAGAACTCTTACCTAGCAGGGAAGTCTGTCCTACAATGGCCTGCCCTTCAAAAATAATGCTGGTTTTTCTGAGGCATCCTCTTGGACATGTATTTGTATAATACATTTTACCCCAAAGATAGTCATCAATGAAGTGGAGTCTGAGGAGCGCTTACCACTGGATTAAGCCGTTGCTGGGATTAAAAATCTGCCACAGCAACTGCCCAAGGCTCAATGGATACAAACTGTCTAGTTCATTGGCCATGTTTAGCCCACTGTCTCTCAGAGCTATGCACTTCCTAAGACCTATGTAAAGTCTATGTATAGACGTCTCATTAGGTTTGCCTCACTGGGTCTATATTTCTCTAGACAAGAACAATACAAATAAATAAAAGACTTCTCAGATATATTAACATTAAAATCAGGAGCCTCGATTTCTCTTCATGACTGTCCATATTACAGTTGCTTCAGGTAGACACATCCAGTAGACGTGCAGATAAGGAACAGCTGTGTTTGACTCAAAAATAGACGTGTTTAAGTTGAATATGTTTGCAGCACAAGCTGAGAGCAGAAAACTATCAACTGAAAGTTGTCTTGAGGTTCAAGAGTGATGCTGATGTCTTCAAAAGCCATCCTAGATTGGGACACGGGAAGCCTGACATGCCACTGACAAAGGGGGCGAAAGCAGGGGAATGGAGGGAGAGATACAGAGGGGTGAAGAGAGACAGAGACAGAGAGGAAGAGACAGAGAGGGAGCCAGAGCTAGAGACAGAGAGAGAGGCAAAGCAACCTTGGTTCCAGCCCGCCCGGGCCAAGGTCCAGCTACACGTTTCCTGCCCTCAGACGCCAGAGTGAGACAATGGCCCCGCACTTACTCGGGCTAATTTGAATGAGGTTTTATGTCTTGCAATTAATAATTCACTCTCCACTGGCCAAGTCTCTCCCACAACTTTCAGAACCCACGCTCCCCCAGAGGAGCTTGGCCTACCTGTCCTGCTCACCCTCCAGATCTTAGCTCAGGCTGCACTGCCGTGAAGAGGCTTTTCCCTGCATCCTCCCCCCACACACACCTGCACACACACATTCAGGTTTCTCTGACACCTGCTCTCCCAGTCCCCTTACTTAACGTCACAGACGAATCCCGGCGTATAACAAAACAGTTATCACCACGGCAATCGGATCTGCTTCTACCTAGACGGTGAGTCCCATGAAGGAGATTCAGGCCGCTGCCGCTCCCATTCTGTCCACCCTCGGGTGCAGGCACTCAGTGAATGCGTGGGAGAGGGAGGAAGGAGCCATGGGAAAAGCATTCCCTTAGCTATGTGAGCGAGCGAGGGTTGCCCTCTTCCTTCCCGCCAAGGCTCCAGCACTGCAGCTGTGAGGTCTTCCTCGGAGGGTGGGGAAGCGACCTGAGGGCAGGAGTCATATCTTTCCAGGAAGGAGAAAGGACCACAGTGCCTCAGGCCTGGCAGCTTGGGAAGGCGATAAAGTGCCAGGATACAGTGCCCGGGAGGGAGGGACATGGGCCACAGGGATGAGAGTTGGACACACAGGAAGAGGCACGTGGACGCAGGCCAGGGACACGCGAGGGAGGCAGACAGGGGTGGGAGAGGACACTGAAGGGCTCCAGTGGACAAAAGAAGCTGGGGACGCTGGAGGCTGATAAACAGAGGAGCAGCGGATGTGACTACGTTTGGGTATGAGCTGCGGACTTGGGGGCTCTGGACACAGGCATGGTCAGAGACACTACCTGCCGCCACCACCACAGGTTGCAGGAACATGTTTGTGCATGAAAAGTTGTGTCACGCGGGTGGTGGTGAGCAGCGCTGTGAAGTCTTGGAGATTCGACGTCTTGTGTCATGATGCATTCAAACCTTTTCCTGCACAGATAAGTTCGTTTTGGAAAAAGAAACATGACAGCCGGGTTCGGTGGCTCAGGCTGTAATCCTGCACTTTGGGAGGCTGAGATGAGTGGATTGCCTGAGCCCACGGGTTCGAGACCCGCCTGGGCAACTTGGCGAGACCTCATCTCTACCATAAATCAAAAAAGAGCCGGGCGTGGTAGTGCGCCCCTGTAGTTCTGGCTACTTGGAAGGCTGAGGCAGAAGGATCGCCGGAGCCCAGCGGCTCGAGGCTGCGGTGGCCGGGAGCGGCCACTGCACTCCAGTCTGGGCAACTGAGTGAGACTCCAACTCAAAAAAAAAGAAACATGAATGACAAACCAAGGACAGATTCTTTTCTAGGCCCTGATCTTAGCTAAGGTCTCTCACGTTCACCTCACTTTCTCCTCATGTCTCGGGCCTGCTGTTCCCTCTGTGCCACAAGCATCTCCCCAACTAGACTGTGGGCACAGAAGGGGCAGCCCCATCCTCCGGTGTCCCCAGTCCCAAAATGCTATCCCTGGTGCCTGCTAAATGCCGATGGCCCTGCCCTATCCTTTGATTCTGCAACACACCCTTTGCATGTTTCTACGGGAAGGATCATCTTGCCACACGGAACATTGGACACTGAGCCCGGGGAAGTTTCTTCTCCTCTTGAGACCTGCTGAAAAGCCCACGGTGGGCCTTGGGGTCTGTGGAGGGTCTGATTCAGGGAACTGTGAAATTTGTGTGCAGGCTTGCGCAAGTCACCCAACCAGGTCAGGCTGCCACTTCCTCCTCCTCCCAAGAGCACAAGGTGCTCCAGGATTGTCTCATGGGGCCCCTGGGAGGCCCAGATAAATAATTAATGCCTGTGGGGCTTTGGGGAAGCAGTTAAGTTTTTCACCTGTTCTGCCATGTTCTCATTAGTGGCAGGGGAAGCACAGGCCCTGGAGAGGGAGACAAAGGCAGTGCCATTTAGGAGTCACCAAAAATTTGCATCCTGGATTCTCAGAAGTCCTGTTTTGACTGTTTAATTGCTATCGAGTGTGCTTCTGTGAAGAGCACTACTGGAAAAATCCAGAACCTGCAGGCAGCAGCCCAAGTGTTTCTGGACCCTTGCTAGTGTACACACACATTCCACCCAAGGGCAGGCGAGCCTCTGCAGAAAGCACAGCGCAGCCATTTATCTCTTCTAGATGATTCCTCGTGGGTGTTGCTGGAAATACAGTTGGCCCTTGAATAACATGGGTTTGAACAGTGCAGGTCTACTTCTACATGGGTTTTCTCCCTCCTCGCCACCCCAAGACAGCAAGACAGACCCCTCCTCTTCCTCCTCCTCGGCTACTCAATGTGAAGACAAGGACGGTGACCTTCACCATGATCTGTTCCCACTTAATGAACAGAAAATGTATTTTCTTTATGATTTTAATAACATTTTATCTCGCTCACTTTATTGTGAGAATACATCTATAATACAAATAACATACAAAACACGTGTTCCTCAACTGTTTACTAATCGGTAAGTCTTCTGGTCAACAGTAGGCTATCAGTAAAGTTTGCGGGGGGGTCAAAATTATACGAGGGCTTTCAACGGAGTGATGGGGTTGGCACCCCATCCCCTGTATTGTTTCATAGGTCAACTGCACAATTACACGGTGAATGAAAATCCTTATTCTTCTTTATTATAAAAGCAATGCACAACCGCTAGAGGATGTCACAAAGCACCACAAGAGCCGGGCTTGGTGGCTCAGCCTGTAATCCCGCGCCTTTGGGAGGCTGAGGTGAGTGGATTGCCTGAGCCCGCGGGCAGCGAGACCCGCGGGCAGCGAGACCTCATCTCTACAAAAAATCACCCGGGCATGGTAGCGCATGCCTGTAATTCCGGCCGAAGCCCAGCAGGTTGAGGCTGCAAGGCCGGGAGTGGCCACTGCACTCCAGTCTGGGTGACCGAGTGAGACTCCAACTCAAAAAAAAAAAAAAAGCAAAGCACCACAGGCATAAAGGCCTCGGAAGGCCACCGCCACCCCGTCAGTGTGGCCTCTCAGCTGGCAGTGCTGTAGTTTCCTGTCCCTCCTGGGCTTTCCACACCGCGGCCATCAGCCTCCCTCCACCCCGCCTTCCCTCACCTTTCCCTCCTCTGTCCAGCATGACACAGAGAAGGCAGGGGTGGGAGCCAGCGGATCTGCGACATCGTGCCAGAATTGAGGCCACTCTGGACTACGGCTTCTTCATCTCTGCAGTGGAGCTAGGACTCTGTCCTTGCCTCCAAGAGCTCTTCTGAGAATTCAGAGTGTCTTCCCCTCCGTTTTCGCCTCTGGTTCAGTGCCTCCACGTCTGGCCCTAGCCTTTCCTTTCTTCTAGAACAAGTTCTCGCCGCCCCTCGTGGTCACTTCCGCTACTGGTACTTGTGCACAGCCCGCATGAATTGGGACCTGCCGGGCCCCACCTTCTCCCAGGCACGGCCTCCCGAGCCTCAAAGGCCTCCCTCAGCCTCCATTCCTCCAACCCTCCCGAGGCTCCCCTGCTCTCCTCACTTTCCTCTGTCTGGGCCCGTCCCTGGACAGCCCCCAGTGCCTCTTTCTCCTGTTCTTCTCCAAAGGGAGGATGCCCTGGGCTCTCTCCTCCACACTCTTCTTCAGGAAAGGTGCTCACTCTTTCAGCTTCAACAACTTTGATGCAACCAAGTTCAAAAATCTCTGGTCTAGCTGGGCTCGGTGGCTCAGCCTGTAACCCCGCGCCTTTGGGAGGCTGAGGTGAGTGGACTGCCTGAGCCCACGGGTTCAAGACCCGTCTGGGCAACTTGGCAAGACCTCATCTCTACAATAAATCAAAAAATCAGCCAGGCGTGGTAGCGCGTGCCTGTAATTCCGGCTACTCAGAAGGCAGAGGCAGAAGGATCGCCGAAGCCCAGCAGGTCGAGGCTGCGGTGGCCGGGAGCGGCCACTGCACTCCAGTCTGGGCGACAGAGTGAGACTCCAACTCAAAAAAACAAAACAAAACAAAAAAATCTCCGGTCTCGAGCCATACCCTGGCCCTCAGCTCCAGCTTTACCCCTAACAGCCTGGCCTTTGGAGGCCCTGTCCCCTCCAGCCCGCATGTCCCAGACTCAATTCCCAGTGCTCCCCCCCTAACATGCCTCTAAGGGTTCCTATTTCTGTTAAAAGCACCATCGTTTTTTGCAGATTTCGAAACGGCCAGGGTCGTCTTCGATTCTGCTGCCCGCATCATCCACGGCCAGGGTCACGGGTGCTTCGTTCTCACTCTCCCTGGGCCTCCTGTCAGCCTGGATACTCCCACTCATGCCTCCAGCCGGAACTAACTTCGAGGCTGCTGATTCCCCTCTGCCCCAGAGCCCAGCCTCGGTCCTT
The DNA here is from genome assembly GCF_000164805.1 of Carlito syrichta. Taxonomy (NCBI): domain Eukaryota; kingdom Metazoa; phylum Chordata; class Mammalia; order Primates; family Tarsiidae; genus Carlito; species Carlito syrichta. Next base: position 27,038 of record NW_007247805.1, on the reverse strand, counting down.
CAACACCGGGTATGTCACCGGCGGAGTGACCTACAGACACCCTAGGTAAGCCGGCTTACTGGAGGTTCCCAGCCAGTTCATGTGTCTCTACCTCTCTGTCCTTCCGCCAGCTGATTTTCCTGCCTGTACCCCTCCTCCCCCTTGATTTCTATCTATGAAGTCCTATTCTCTGAGCCTTTAGGGGGCTTTGTTGAACCCGCCAAACAAAAGTCTCCTATTATCTTAAAGAAGGGGGCTGTGGTGGGAGATTTAAAATAATATGGTGGGCAACACGGCGAGACCTCATCTCTAAATTTTTTTTTATTTTTATTATTTTCTTTTTGATCAGGAGAGTATTCACAGTGAAGTGAAGAAGACGAGGATTTGTTTGTATAGTTAAATTTTCTTCTTCATGGGTGATACTTCTACAGAACCCCCATGAGAAGTTGAGAAACAATTTTCCTCTTATTCATTCATTTGCTTTCTGCTTTTTTCAGTTCCAATTCTTTTCTCTTTTTTTTTTTGAGTCAGAGTCTCACACTGTCGCCCAGGCTGGAGGGCAGTGGCATGATCCTGACTCACCGTGGCCTTGACCTGTTCAGCCTGGCTGAAAAAAAATCTTTAAAAATTAGCTAGGCGTGGTGGTGCACGCCTGTAGTCCCAGCTACTCAGGAGGCTGAGGCAGAAGGATCTCCTGAGCCCAGGAAATTGAGGCTGCAGTAAGCCATGATAGTGTCACTGAACTCCAGTCTGAGTTGACAGAGTGAGACCCTGACTTAAATATATATATACAGGCCAGGCGCAGTGGCTCAGCCAGAATCCCAGCACTTTGGGAGGCCGAGGTGAGAGGATTGCCTGAGTCCCGGGGTTCGAGACCAGCCTGGGCAACTTGGTGAGACCTCATCTCTACAATAAATCACACAAAAAAACTAGCCAGGTGGCATGTGTCTGTAGTTCCAGCTACTGGGAAGGCTGAGGCAGGATTGCCTAAGCCCAGCAGATTGAGGCTGTGGCAGCCATGAGCATGCCAATGCACTCCTCAAGTCTGGACGACAAAAGTAAGACTCCATCTCAAAAAAATACACATACACACACACACACGGAAAAAAAATACGTATGATCTAAATTGAGTTAAAGTCAGGATGCAAAATTGGAAATGTAATAGAAACATCAACTTTGCCCTGGAAATGTATAAAACCCTACAGTGGAATACACCCTTGTGTTCCCTCAGCATCAGAGGGAGTTTACATGGGGGGAGAGGGAATTCAGTAAATCTGTTTTATTTCTTTCCACATGTCTATATTCACAACATTTCTATTTTTTTTGTTCTACTTTGTAATTTTTTCCTAATAAGCTTGTATCACTTTTATAATGAAAAATTATCTTGCAAAACTCAGCTTTTCCCCACAGGCCTGTAGCTGAGGTAGGAAAGGGGGGCGGATCTGGAGATGTGGACAGAGAGCTTTGAAGGGGGACCAGACTAGGCCACATCCAAAAAGTATGTTTCCACAGAATCAGAGTTTTGTACACTGCCCAAAAACTACTTCTTTGCAACCAAAACCACAGGGTCAGTTTAAATAGCTCAACCTGGCAGAACAAAAGAAAAGACAGAGGCAAAGAAAGTCACCATGACCCAGCATCTAGGAAGACCACTTTGCTTGTGGGACCAGAAGGGGTCATCACGCTGGTCAGCAAGTACAGAGACAAAACAAGTCTTCAAGGCAGCCTCTCAGGGACAGGAGGCAGGACATGCAGGCTGCCAAATCACCCAAGTACTTCACCACCTCCTTTTTTTTTAATGTTTTTAAATTTTTTTTCAAATGAGATAGGTTCTCACTATGTTGCTCAGGCTGGTCTCAAACTCCTGGCCTCAAGCAATCCTCCTGCCTCGGCTTCTCAAAGTGCTGGGATGACAGGCATGAGCCACCATGCCCAGTCTCTGTTTTTAAATTTTTTTGTAGAGATGGGGTCTCGCTATGTTGCCCAAGCTGGTCTCAAACCCCTGGCTTCAACCATCACCTACTGTGAAGGGATGAAAGCAATGAATTATAAAGCATGGTTTAAATTTGTCTTCCAATACCACAGATTTCTTAAAGAAAAGGAAAAGCAAAGCCTGGATCACTGAATTTTTCATTTACTAAAAAAAATCAAAGTTGGAGGGCAAACAATTGAAAGTGTTTAAAATCCAAGTACTCTTGAGCACTTCCCTGTCCAGTGTTCACATTTGCTAAGCTGGAGAGATTAAAACACATAGACTGAGAAAGGGAAAACCAGAATCAGCTGGCACTCACTCCAGCAGAACGCCGAGCTAGCTGACGTGTGAGGGAGAAGAGGACTTTTCAGTGAAAACTAAAGTGGTCCTTGGCCGGGTTGAATATAAATTATCTTCAGAAACATAAATTGCAACGGAATAGCTTGGGGCGGAAAGTTTCAACTAGTTCATGGCTTACATTTCATTTTGGGAGAGTCATGATTCAGTTGGGGGAGCCGATCTATTTAGAAGCCAACGTAACAAAGCATCTCAGGGGATAAATCGTGGCCTGAAACGTCTCTAGAGGCATCTTGCTTAAGAGAAACGGGGAGTTCTATGGACGAGACTAGGATGTGCCGAACAGGAGTAACTCCTGGGTTTGCTTTCTGCTTGGCAGTTAAATTATGAGGTCAGTGTGAACAGGCTTCTCCCACGGAGGCCCCACCCTCCTGCTTCAAGGACTCCCCACCTTCTCTGGCCCAAATAGCTGTCTTAACATCTGGATCTAACTGTATTTCTCTCAATCTCCCTACATCTCTGCAACTCCCGTCCCTCCCCATAAAAACAGGCGCACATGTCAGCAGAACCTGTCTCCAAGATGTACCTGGGTTCAAGGATAAGCAAGGACCGCCCCCATGCACACCTCTTCTCACCTGAAGACCCCACTTCCGTGCCCAGAGCTTGAACACTTTTTAAGCAATGCTCGTTCTGACCAGTGCTTTTATATTCCATCTCCAGAAGGCACCTGATCGTCCCAGCCTCTGCCAGTCATTTCCAAGATAAAATCAGAGCCAACAGAATGTTCTTCACCCACCTCAACCTTAAGGCATGCTTCGAGTGCGTTTCTGGCTGAGGTGATGCAAGGTGAAGATCACAGATGCAGAGTGAGGGCATGCCAGGCCACAGTGGCCTGCGGTGGAGACGGCCCACGCTACCGGCAAGCTGCGGATGCTGCTTTGCCTGATTCTGCAGGTTTTTGTGTTGAAACATCTCTACAAATAGAGTGCACACCTCTCAACTCTACCTCTTACGGTGCCTAACTGAGTACTGAACGGTCAGAACTCTATCTGCTGGACACGAATGGATTCCCAGCAAGCAGCTGGGTGGCAGATGATGGTAACTTTGCAACGGGCATGGATCCATGAGTCTGGATGTTTGTGGGGACTGTTTGGGACAGTTCCCAGGGAAGCAAGGTGTGTAGACCCCAACGGCACAACGGCTTAGAGTGGGAGCACTTTCACCCTCTGCCATGGAGAAAGCTGCCCTGGGTACTTACCGGTATTTGAGTAATTCTGGAGAATATTTTGACTTGGCTTTGAAAATCACCTGCAACGACAGAAAAACACAGCAGGTTGTGGAGTACAGCATGCTGACACCAACGCACTGGCAGCATCACTTAGTATTCCCCCTTCCCTTCACACCCGGGCGCTGGGGGCATGTTTTCAGAAACTGAGATGCCCACATTTTGTGAGGATGTTTGTTAGGCCAAACCCTTTTTTATCCTGTGCATACAACTTTAAAAGTGAAAGATCTGCATGTGGTTAAAATGGCTTTAAAAAGGAAACAAAAGTAAAGGCTATTACTGGCCTACCTCTGCCAAGTACCTCTCTCATCTTAAGATTCTAATTTGAGATTAACAGCCCGCCTTCTTTAGTAGAATTTCACTGGCACCAAATTAATGTTGTTCGAATGTCAGCGTCTGTTTACCCAGGCCTCAAAATGTATAGTACCTTTAAAATAATAAAACATCTTTGGACAATGGAAGGATCAAACTGGACTGTTTTCTCTCAGAGAAATACCACAGATTGAAATTTCTCCAGATTCTTTCTTCAGAAGCCTGCACCACTGCTAAAGTGTCCAAGCCTGGTGGGTGTGACGGACAGCCTGGAGGAGCCTTTGAGAAAGTGGAGAGACAAAAAGCAGGCCTCCTCAGTCAGTGTGGTGCCTTACGCCTGTAGTCCCATCCACGTGGAAGGCTGAGACAGAAGGATCGCTCGAGCTCAGGCAGTCGAGACCAGCCTGAGCCACGCAGCGAGACCCTTCTCTACAAAAAAACTGAAAAATAAAGAAAGTAGGCCTATTCAAGCTGCCATCCCCTCCCCCCTGTGGCTGTGGCTGCTATTGCCACAGCAGGTGCACAGAGATTTGGGTCTTGAGGGGCTGCCTGGGGACCGGGGGTACTGAGGGGAGCAGTAGCAAATGAGCTCGAGTGCTCACTATCCCTGATCCCTGGTACTTAAGGTGGGGGCATCACAGGGAGAAGGAGAGAAATGGTGTGGAGGAAAGAGACCGTCACTTCCGGGATGATCTGCCTAGGACCAGAACTCCCAGGTCCCAAGAGTCTGGATTCTTTGACCCACATCTCCCCGTCCCTGCTGCATTTGTCTAGCTGTCATTCTGTGCCTGGCCCACGGCACTTAACAGGATGTCCTCGGGGTTCACCCCCGCTGAGTAAGCCCTGGGGTCTGCTGTACGGCGCGGGGCCTGGCGTTCACAGTATGGACTGTACACTTGAGATCTGCTAAGAGAGCAGCCCTCATGTGGTCTCACCACAAGAAAGGTGAGCAGGCTGTGTGAGGCGATGGCTACGCTAACGAGCTTGATCATGGGAATCGGCTCACTATGTATACATCTACCGAAACGTTGTGTTACACGCGTGGAATAGATAGCTGTGTCAGAGTCATGTGAGAACTTGCCAACATGCAGATTCCAAGGCATCACCATGGACCCATGGGTAGGAGTGTCTGAGGAGGAGGGGGTTGGGGTTTGCATTTTTCACAAGTGCCCAAGGTGATTCTTCTGCGCCTGTAAGTCCAAGGACCACGACTGAAGGTCCGCAAAGACGGTCTTCTAAAGGGTTCCCGTGGAATAGATTTTTACCTGCCAACCATACCTCAATAAAGCTGAAAACAGAAAGAAGACTCACATTTGCTACCTCCAAAAACACAGTTTTCATGGAGTTCCTGCACATGCCCTCAGCCTCTAGGCCGTTCCTCCTGCAGCCCTGGGCTGTGCTGTCCCCTGAACCCTGCCATGTCCAACACGCACCCTCTCCAGGCTCTGCTCACCCTCATCAATCTCCATCACGCTCCCCCTCCCCCTCTCAGCTCGCTTTGCACGCCGGACTCCTCTCGGGACTTGCTCAGGCCCTGCAAATACCTGTCTAAGGGACAGAAACACACTGCTGGAGAAGAAATGAAGTAAGGTGAGAGGAGGGTATGAGCATCAGTTCTGGAGGACGGAGAGGAGGAAGGGGAGGGGACAGCCCTGGGAACCACGGAGGGGGGAGCATGGGGCATTAGATCTAGTTGCCCCCTTGTCTGAGGAGGAAGCAGAGAGAAATCTGCTTGCTATTGTCGGATCTGAAAGCAAACCAGGAAATCCTCCGGTGGATCCCAGGTGACTGCTGATGCTGATGTCACAAGAAGGGGACCCACAGCAGTGAGCCCTGGGACCAATTCCCAGAATACACGCACCATAGGAGAAGCCCTTGTCCTTTGGGAACCCTTTAGAAGACGATCTCTGCAGATCTTCAGTCGTGGTCCTTGGACTTACAGGTGCAGAAGAATCACCTTGGGAACTTGTGAAAAATGCAAACCCCAGCCGCCCTCCTCCTCAGACACTTCTATCCATGGGTCTAGGGTGATGCCTTGAAATCTGCATTTTTAGCAAGCTCTCACATGACTCTGACACAGCTAGCCCAAGGACCTCTTGAGAAATGCTGATCTAACCGAACAAAATGGTCTAACCTGATGCCCCTGAATAGCTTTGCAATCCTTAATCTAAAACACACTAAAAGAGGTGATCACAATAATCAGATGACCAATGAACAGAGTCGGCGGGTGGCGCTAAGAGCCCAGATCAGAGAGCCAGGCGTCCACATGGAGCCCCCCATGTCCACACTCACACCCCGCCTCAGACACCCAGTCATGTGCCACCAGTAGAGGACTAAGTTATGCAGTCGTGATCAAGCAATGCACTGAGTATGAGAGAGCCCATGGGCTTTTCGTTCTAGCTCTGAAAGGGAAGGATGCCTTACAAGGGGGGACCCAAATAAACACAGATTTATCTTTTGGAAGGCGGAATCCTTGTAGTACAGGCTTCCCCCGTTAGGCAAGTGTTCCCCCGTCAGCATCGGTGTACCAGCTAGCATTGTTGTGAGAGGCTGTGTTTGGCTTCAGTGAATTTTTTTTTGGAGATTGTTGCCGCATGCTTGTGCATTTCATGATGAGTGATTCACGAGTGCACCTGCCCACATACAGCCGCGTGTTCGGCAGTTTTTGACCAAAAACAGCATGGCCTCTCTGTTCCGCCCGCCCTATTTACCCGATCTTGACCCAGCAACCTTTTTTGTTTCCCTGGATGAAAAAAGTTCACAAAGGGAAATGTGTGGCGGATGTGAAAGAGGTGAAACAAAAAACAGCACTAAAAGACATCACAATTGATGAGCTCAGAAACTGTTCTGAGAAGTGGAATCTCAATAGGTGTATTGTGTCAAATGGGGAGTATTTTGAAGGTAACTGACATTTAAACATGTAAGAATAAATGCATAAATAAATTCCAGGTTTTTGGGGTCCCCCCTCCTATGCAAAGAAAGATGAAAATAACTCACAAATCCTCATCCATTTATTTCATCGTTAAGCCCACATCCTTGCCTGGAGGAAAAAAACCGCCCGCAGATAAAAGCACCTGGTTTTTTTTTTTTTTTCCTTTCTGTCACCCAGGTTGGAGTGCAGTGGCACAATCACAGCTCACTGGCAGCCTCAAACCCCTAGACTCAAGCGATTCTTCTGCCTCAAGCCTCCTGAATGGCTGGGATTACAAGCACCTACCACCACACCCAGCTAACTTGGAAAACTTTTTAAGAGACAGGGTCTTGCTTGGGAGGAGATGCAGAAGGTGTGGGAGGTGTGGGAGGTGAGAGGTATGGGAGGTGTGAGGAGGGTGAGGAGGTGTGGGGGGGTGAGGAAGTGTGGGAAGGTGTTGAAAGCATAGAAACTGTGGGAGGTGCCCAGGCTGGTCTCCAATTCCTGGCGTCAAGCTATCCTCCTGCCTCAGTCTCCCAAAGTGCTGGGATTGCGGGCGTGAGCCACTGCATCCAGTCTGATATTAAATAAGTCACTTTGATCTTCCTAACCTCAAAGCTATAGTGCTAACAACATCAAAATAAAAGCTCTGACTATGGCTTTTTTTTTAAAGCTCTAACCACTCTTTATAATTTGTGGCAGGTACATCTTGAATTCAGCCGGATCTGTTCAAGCTGTGCTTAGAAACTCATCCTTAATCCTTCAAGTTAATCCCTGAACTTAAGCTCCCTAAGGTTGTATTTGAATTCTTGGCATTTGAAACAAAAATAATATATATGTGGTGATATTATCTATATAGCTAATATATATAATTGTGTGTGTGTGTGTGTGTGTGTGTGTGTGTATATAAAACTTCAGTGCAGTTTTCACCCTCATTAAAGGAAACAAATATCTGAACCAATTTAAAAAAAAAATCCGAACTCTCCTACTCACTGGCTATTCTAAAGAATTCTAAAGATTAACTCGTGTCCAGAACTTGAGCTCACCCTCCTGGTTCACTTCTCTCCCCCCGTCCGGGCTCTCTTATCTGGCTGCCCCTCTCTGTCGGTCTGCACTGGCTCCCACTGACCAGCAGTAACTCGACTGGCAGGAGGTGAAGGCTCTGGGGGAGGCTGCCAGAGATTCATCATGCCGCCACAGTCCACGGCGCCGCTGACGGCCTGGGCACTCCACGCGGAGCGCAAAGCCAGAGGCACAAGAATGTACAGGAGGCAGCCGTGAACCACGTGAGAGGCTCAGGGACGAGGCCAGAGAGAAAACCAAGCCAGTCGACTTTCAGAACGGTGGTGTTCGAGGCACGTCGGCCGATCCAGAGCGCCGGCTGGCCCCGGACACCGGTGCCATGACGGGACTCGAGGACGGCGAACAATAAGCAAGAGCTGGCCTCGCCCCGGAGAGACACAGAGCCAGGCAGCCACGTCGGCCAAGAAGCACCAGCGGGAAGAGGCGGGAAGCGGGAGGAGGTGTGGGGGGGTGTGGGAAGTTCGAGAAGGCGTGAGGAGGCGTGAGGAGGGGCGGGGGTGAGAGAAGGCCACAGCCTGCCGCAGTCTGCCGACTCCAGCCTGGATCACACCCAAACCCAGGCTTCGGCCTCCCAGAGGCCCCCTTCTCTCCTCTTCACACCTCCTCACACCTCGCCCTTCCCGCCTCACGTCTCCTCACACCTCCCGCGCTTCCTCACTTCTTTCACACTCGCTCCTCCTTCCCACCCGCCTCACACTTTTTCTCACACCTCCTCACACCTCCTCACACCTCCCATCCTTCCGCACACCACCTGACCCCTCACACTTGCCAGACCTTCTCACGCCTCCTCACCCCTCTTCCGCCTCCTTGCCTCTCCACCCCTGCTCATACTTCCCACCCCTCCTCACGTGGCTCACACTTCCTCCCACCTCCCACCCCTCCTCCTACCTCTTCTCATCTTCCATACTTCCTCACGCCTCCTCACGCCTCACGCCTCCCATGTGTCTTCACACCTCCTACACCTCACATCTCCTCACACTTCCCACACCTCCCCACTCCCCACGCCGGTCACACTTCCTCACGCCTCCTCATAACGCCTCACACCTCTGAGCTCCAGGAGGGGGGCCAGGTGGGGACCAGAATCCAAAGGCCTAGACGGAGGGCTACTGAGAAGGTGAAAATGGAGGCCTGGGTTGACAGCCACGGGTTCTGTCGTGGGCAGCACTGTGCAAACCCACCCCTCAATCTGAGGAAGGTGACAGACTGAAGAAAGAGGCTGGCAAAGCCAGTCTCTTGGAAACATCTGACAACGACTCAGGAACAGAAGGCGTGTCTGTCTTGGGCAGTGGCGAGACCCTAGATGGTGAATCCCGCCATCACCCCAGACCCGGGGCTTACACACCCAGCAGGACGGGGTGTGTAAGGTTCAGAAGGGACGTGCAGGACAACTGAAGTGCACACTGCCAAGGTCATCTGACCCAAGGGCAGGATATGTGGTCTGTGCTGGTACTCAAGGAGCAATAGGTAACCCGGACCACTTCCCGGAACTGGGGCTCATCGGAAGTCAACAGGGCAGATTAGCATCCAAGATGGAGCCGCTTTGGCCTCCATAGCACATCAGACACAGAAGCAGATTAGTGGCTGCCTGGGCCTGGGGAACAGCTGGGGAGGAACGGGCGTGACTGCTCACAGGCACGGGGTTTCTTTCTGAGGCGAAGGAGAAGTTCTAAAACGGACTGTGAAGATGGCTGCACAACTCTGACTAGGGCACTTTAATGTACATTCAAAAATGGGGAAATCGGATGGACTGTGAATTACGTCTTAAAGTTGCTACCCCAAAAAAAGAGTAGAGACGAGGTCAAGAGTGACCCCCGTAGTGGTCAAGGCCTCAAAGACCGCTGGGGAGAGGCCCAGGGCAGGGGGCACAGGGGGTGTCCGATGCTGCCGAGAGGCTGGACAGAATGAATGTGGAGAGCAGGCCATCGGGCCTGGCCCTGGGCAGGCTGGGGCACTGGGGGGCTTTGGGGTGGCGGTATGCAGACGCCGGACTGCAGGCAGGGGTGCTAGCAGTGAGTCAACTCCAGAGCCCAAGCTAGTCTTCAAAGATTCATGTCTGTGAGATGCAAGAGAGGTATTCAGGGGTGCAAGGACCCTGATTTTAAGATCGGGAAACAGGCCGGGCTCGGTGGCTCAGCCTGTAACCCTGCGCCTTGGGAGGCTGAGGTGAGTGAATTGCCTGAGCCCACGGGTTCGAGACCCGCCTGGGCAATTTGGCGAGACCTCATCTCTACAATAAATCAAAAATTAGCTGGGCATGGTAGCACGCGCCTGTAGTTCCAGCTACTCGGAAGGCTGAGGCGGAAGGATCACCGGAGCCCAGCAGGTCGAGGCTGTGGCGGCCAGGAGCGGCCACTACTCCAATCTGGGCGACAGAGTGAGACTCCGACTCAAAAGAAAAAAAAAAAAAGATCGGGAGACATCAGCATGCTTGTGGGCAGACAGGAGCAGCCTAAACCTGAGGATGGCAGGGCGGGGAGGCAGGAGGGCAGGGAGAGGTGGAAGGTGGGGAAACTGAAGCAGCAGGGAGGGGGCCTGAGGAATCGTAGCAGGATGACCACCGGAGGCGCCGTCTGCCTGGGGGGGGCATCAGGTCAGACAATCCCAGATGCTTCTGGGGGAGACTGAACGGCAAGTGAAAGGGTCACACTTCCTCTTCCTCCCCTCCCTTGGACGTCTATGCGGTCACTGAGAACACCAGGTTTTTTCAGGGTTTCCCCCATGGAGGCAAAAGGAATAGGAGGACAGGCCAGGGGAGCAGGAATGGGCCCCAAAGCAGAAAGAGGAAACCAAGACAGCTTTCGACGGGAACCCTGATGTCCGCCATCTCGTGGAAACAAAGCATTTCCCCCGAAGGGCGAGCTCCTTTTGGTTTTGGCATCATTCCTTCTGCTTTCGAAAGTCCTACCCAGAGCCTCGGCAGAACCAAGAACAGATGTGGGGATGGCCTGAGTGCCTGCGGCCTCCCTGATGACGGCTGGAAGACGGAACCCAGTTGGAAGATGTCCCCCAGCTACCTGTTGTGAGGCTGGGTGGGAAAGTTTGAGAGCCTCCGTGGGTTCCCGTGCTGCTCTCCCACACCGGGGTGGGGCCTCCTCGCCCCCCAACCTGTGGGCAGTGACCCCAGGCCTCCACCTCACCCTTTCGGATGACGTGGGAGGGCCCAGGGCTCTGGTGTGTGACGTGCCTGTTGCCACGGAAGCAGAGCGGCTTTCGGAGCAGCAGCTGAACTCTGCCCCCCGCTCCTATAAATCGGTCTGTTCACGCGTCACCGGCTTGCTCCCACCCTTTGAACCCCTGCCTGCCTATTTTTCCAACTACTAACTCAAGTTGGCATTTGCTGGCTTACCATCTTTCTCTTTTTCTTTCTTTTTTTTTTTTTTTTAGAGTTGGGGTCTCATTCTGTCGCCCAGGCTGCAGGCCAGTGGTGTGATCATAGCACACTGCAGCCTCAAACTCCTGGGCTCCAGCAGTCCTCCCAGCCCAGCCTCCTGAGTCGCTGGGTTACCATCATGTTGACTAATGTCATGTTGGCGCTTCTGGCAGAAATGTCCCCTGCTATTCTTTGTGGGCATGACAGTGTCCCTTGTGCGGTCAGAGAAACTCGACAGAAGTAACCTCTGCTGTCCCCGGAGGCAGCGTCTGTGATGACCCAACAAAGCACTGAACTTCTAGACTTGCACTCGACTCAGAATCTCCCTGTGTAGCCATTTTGCTTTAGAAATGTGCCCCAAACGCAACCTGTGTCTTAGAGTCTCTACTTCTGTGCCACCACTCCCTGGACACATCACAATCCTCACTCTTAAAAATAAAACAAAACAAAAATAGATAAAAAATAAAATGTTACAAATGTATGGTAAGCTTAAACCTTTATTTATTTATTTATTTAGAGTTGGAGTCTCTGTCGCCCAGACTGGAGTGCAGTCGCCGCTCCCGGCCACCGCAGCCTCTACCTGCTG
>NW_007247805.1:0-14854 GCF_000164805.1 Carlito syrichta | reverse complement strand
TTTTTTTTTTTTTTTTTTTTTTAGAGAGACAGTTCTCACTATATCACCCAGACTGGTCTGGAACTCCTGGGCTCAATCTTCCTGCCTTGTCCTCCCAGAGTGCTGGGATGACAGGAGTGAGTCACTATGCCCTGCTCTGTGTTTCACTCTTAATAGACAAAAAAGGGCCAGGCATGGTGGTTCAGCCTGTCATCCCAACACTTTGGAAGGCCGAGGGGAGAAGGTTGCCTGAGCCCGGGGGTTCGAGACCAGCCTGGGCAACTTGGTCTGCAATCAAATCTCAAAAACTAGCCAGGTGTGGTGGCGTGTGTCTATAGTTCCAGCTGCTTGGAAGGCTGAGGCAGAAGGATCGCCTAAGCCCAGCAGGCCGAGGCTGCGGTGGCCGTGAGCATGCCACTGCACTTCAGCCAGGGCAGTAAGAGTGAGACTCCAACTCAAAAAAAAAAAAAAAAAGACAAAAATGATACTGTTGAAAACCCCAATCTAACTCTCCCGCGTTCTATTCCCTTTCAGAATGGTAACTGCTATCCTGAATTTGGTGTTTTCCTACCCAGGGAGGCTCACAATACATAGTACCGCCTTTCATGGTCCTGTACTTCCTGTAAATGTACCAACACCTTCCACAGCCTCTGCCCTGGTTTGTTCCTCTGGATTACACTTTGGAATGTGCCTGTGTTGAAACACATGGCTCTCGATCGCACATTTTCACAAAGGCACAGTATGGTTGACCCCTGGGCAACATGAGTTTGAACTACACGCGTCTACTTATATATGGATTTAAGCCAAATGTGGAATGAGGGACGCATATGCAGAGGGCCGACTTCTGTCTATGCAGGTCCTGCAGGGCCGACTGTGGAACTTCAGCATGAATCATTTAGGGTACACCTGGAGGACCTAAGAGCCCGCTCTCCATGTATACCCAGGGATGACTGCATGTACCCCTGTATGGACAGGGCACAGCTATGCATACATCTCTGGGAGAGGGATATCTAAAGTGATTGAGTATGGACTCTGGAGCTGGTTGACCTGGGCTTGAATCCTGGCTCCACCAGTCATCAGCTGTGTGACCTTGGAAAAGTCACCTGACCGCTCTATGACTCAAGCACCTCCTCTGTAAAAGCAGACTACTAATAGTACCTACCTAGAAGGCTTTTTGTGAGAATTCATACACGCAGGGCACTTAGACAAATGTCTAATAAGTACTATGCGTTTGCTGCCCCTTTGCTGCTGCTGCTAGTATTAGTAGTCTTTATACATGGTCCCAAACCATGACTCTAAATGCACAACTACTAAACTATGACCACAGATGCTTTCTTGACCGTAAAAGGAACTGTCACACTCAAAAAAGGTCAGGAACCTGACACATTTGGTAGCTGCTCTCAGAGTCCCCTCTGCGCAGCCCGCTTCCTGAGAGACTGGGGAAATTGTGCAAACCCGAGGCCCTGGTCTCCCCCACCCCGCGACAGTCATTAGTCAGCGGTTTCAGTGTGAGTTTCGACAGGCTGAGTGTCCTCGTTCACCAGAGCAGGATGATGGGACCGTCAGAGCCCTTGCAAGCCAGATGCGGGAATCCTTCCTTTCTGCGGGACTCCCTGAAGAATACAAGGTGGCTCTGCGGGACCTGTGTTGGAGGCCGAGTTCAGGAGTCAGCAGGGGCAAGGCGGGGCCTTTGTGTTTGTGATGAAGATTTTCTTTTCTTCCAGATGTCAGATGCAGCCGCAAGTCCAGGAACTCAGGACCAGGATAGCCACCATGCCCCCTCACAGTCCTGCATCCAACGAGCACACACTCCATGCCGTATAATTCTGGGGCATCGTGGCCTGAGTCTCCAGGGTGCCCAGTGTGTGTCTCAGGCTGGCCAGGTGTGCGAGACCCCCAAGGAGGTGACTGGGCTCCAGAGTCAGGTCTTCACTTGGTGCTCTCCCCACCTTTGAACTGGGCGAGTGTGTGGCCCCAGGAGCGAGCCCCGCTCACTTCCCGGTCTCAGACTAACCCTGGGAACATGCAGCCCCGCACCTGGGAGAGCTTCTCTCCCGTGAGATGAGGGGCAACGGTGACGCTGTCTCTGCTCTGGGTTCTGTGAGCCTCAGAACTCCCTGGATGGATTCTTGGCCCCCTCCGGCCCTCCAGAGAGCAGCCCTGTACCGTCCTGTTCTGCTGACCTGGCACCTAGGATCCTTCCTCAGGTGTACACATGCGTGTGTGTGTGTGTGTGAGAGAGAGAGTGTCTGTGTGGATATCAGTGCCCTATGAGGCTGTGTGTGTGTGTGTGTGTGTGTGTGTGTGTGTGTACCTAGGCCCTGTGAGGCAGGAGGCCAGCCTCACAGCCAGAATGCCCTACTCAGCCCTCCCAAGACACTGCTCATTCCGGAAATGATAACGAGATGCAGGTCTCCACCTTGATAAAGACCACCGCCACTTGCTCCTCAGGCCCGGCACCTCTTCTCTCCTCCACCCCTCCATCTGCTCACAAGAGCCTCCCTGTCCTCATAAGCTGAGCCCTGACTCCATCCAACAGCATCAACGCCGGCTGGTCTCCCCGGAAGACAGAGCTCGGGGCACTCTCGGCCCCCACACTGACATACTGACCGGCCCAGGAGGGGGCTGGGCTCTCGGAGGCTCTCAAAGTCAGCCTAAGTTAACCGCACCAAACACTGCCTCCAGCTTCCCTGTTTTTCCAGGCTGTCTCTTACCACCTGAGCGCCTGGATTCAGGGGCGAGGCTGGTCAGACCGCCGTGAACCCGCTCTGCTGGCCCCTGGCTAACTCTGTTTACCTCTCTGGGCCTCAGTGCCTATCCGTAAAATAAAAGGGTTAAGTACAGACATTCCTTAAGGTGCCTTCTACTCTGAAAGCTTTCCCAGGGGGCAGCCTGTGTCCCCCTCCCTGGGAGGCCCCACAGGTAGGGCTGCAGTCCCCAGGCCAGCTTGTCCCAGAGGTGCAGCCTCTGTCCCAGAGGTGCCGTTCTGTCCCAGCCTAGGCAGAGGCCGCCGAGGCGAGCCGCTCCCCTGTGATGGCCCAGAGGTGGAAATGAATAGCTCCGATCAGGGAGGCTTGTGAATCACAAGGGTTGTGGCCACTCCAGGCACTGTTATCATGATCATGCTTCTTAACTGCTCTGCTGAAAATGGCAGTTCCGTTTCCCAGTCGGGGCCCTGCCCATAATTGCTCCCGATGTGCTTAAATAAGGTGACACACTGGAAGCAGGGAGGACATGTTTCTCGCCATGGGAAGAACTGGCTGGCCAGGCCAGGAGACTCCATGAAGAAGGGTCTTCTTCAAGCCACACTGCAACAGCATGCCGGGTCTTACCACGGTACCCTATCCTTATTGGCAAATTATGTGCAAACTATCAGAGAAGCTAGCAGGGAAAATGCCCAACTCTTTCCCCCTCACAAAATAAATTCCTGCTCCCGAAGTGAGGAGAATTCTGAGGTTTTTAGGCTTTCCTTAGAACTCTTGCCCTCGCTAGAGGAGTCTGGTATCAGATGACCTTCCTGTGACATGCCACCAACAGCCACAGGGACCTTCTGGGAGAAGCAACAAGGTGTGACAGAAAGAAGTTCCTCACTGGGAATGAGGCTTTGGTCTGCTCCTGACACTGCCCCAACTCACCGAGGGACACTGAGTAGGGCCTTCAGGAACAGCGATCAGGACAGCAAGGGACAAACCCATGTCCCATCAGGAGCAGTGACAGGCACTGAGAATGGCTGACCCCACACAGAAAGGTCTCAGAGAAGATACAACATATGCTGTCACATCTGGGACAGGCTGTCTGTCCTGGGCAGAGCGATTACACGTGCAGCACCTGGCCCCCACGGGTAGGAATGGGAGTTGACACCACCATCCTTCCCTCCTAATATCCGTCTGGACCCCAGGGTTAGATGAGAACAAACCCAGGGTGGCCAGACGTCCCAGCCTAACCTGGAGTGGGACCCAGGAAAACACTGAGCCTGGTGGCTTCCCACACCCCACCCAAGATGAACCAGGACCCAGAATCTGGCTCTGGTCAGAAAACACCCTCTATATCAACCCAAGTCTAAACCTTCACCCCCCTTCCCCCCCGGTGGGATCCAAAAACTGGCCTTCACAGCAGGACTGGGCAATGGTGGATAGAAATCCAATGGCCCAAACCACAGGTAGCAGCTTGAACCAAGAACTCACAGGGCTGGTAGATGGAAACGTGGATCTCTTCATAGTAAATTTTTGGGTTTGGGAAATACTTTTATTTTATTGGAGTGAGATTTTTTTTTTTAAATCATAACAAGATTTACTACAAATTGATTCAACTTACACATAAATAGCAGCAAAAGCTGCTAGTTCTTTTTAAAACATGTATGCTGGCTGGGCATGGTGGCTCACACCTATAATCCCAGCACTTTGGGAGGTGGAGGTGAGAGAATTGCCTGAGCCCAGGGATTCAAGACCAGTCTGGGCAACTTGGCGATACCTCATCTCCACAAAAAATCAAGAAAAATTAGCCAAGTGTGGTGGCGCACTCTGCAGTTCTAGCTACTTGGAAGGCTGAGGCAGAAAGATCACCTGAGCCCAGCAGGTTGAGACAGTGGTGGCTGTGAACACGCCACTGCACTCCAGCCTGGGTAACAGAGTGAGACTCTGATTTTTTTTTCAAAAATGTATTCTAGGAATATCACAGAGATGAAGAAATGAATTAAACCTTCGACTTTCCATTGAAAACATCTCATTTTGCGTCACCACCCTCAGGATCATCACTAAGTAACATCAGGCAATCAATCGCACAATGGAGAAATTATTGATCAAAAGTCTGTTTTCCCTGCTCAAGGCTAAGTTCTGTGAAGGAAGGATCCATATCTGACCTTAGACAGTCTACATAGTGTCTGGTGCACAACTGGCATTCAAAAACACATGATGAAACAACCTAAATGTTCATCAGTGGGTGAATGGGTAAACAAAATATGGTCTATCCATACAATGAATATTTTTCAGCCATATAAACAAATGAAGTTCTGATAAATGCTACAAAGTAGATGAACCTCAAACAATTATGCTACCTGAAAGAAGCCAGACACAAAAGGATCTATGTTGCATGATTTCTTTGATATAAAATATCCAGAGTAAGTAAATCCACAGAGACAGAAAGCAGGTTGATGGTTGCCAGGGTTGTGGTGGGGGAGGAATGGGGAGGGACTGTTTAATGGACACGAAGTTTCTTTTTGGGGTGACGAAAACGTTCTGGAACTAGACTCAGGTAATAGTTGCACCACATTGTGAATGCACTAAATGCCACTAAATTGCACACACTGAATGGTTAATTTTATGTTACATGAATTTGAATTTCATCTCAAGAGAATTTTTTCTTTCTTTCTTTCTTTGAGTCAGGTTCTCACTGTGTCACATTGTCCAGGGTGGAGTGCAGTGGCATGATCACGGCTCACTGCAGCCTCAACCTCCTGGGCTCGGAGGTGATCCTTCCACCTCAGACTCCCAACTAGCTGGGAGTAGCTGGGACCACAGGTGCACACCACCAAGCCCAGCTGATTTTTAAATTTTTTTTTCAATAGAGGTGAGGTCTTGCTATGTTGCCTAGGTGGTCTTGAACACCTGGACTCAAGCAATCCTCCCTCCTCTTCCTTCTGAACTGCTGTAATTATAAGTATGAGCCACCACACTTGGCCTGAAATTTTTCTATTAATCCAGGGGTCTCCAACCCCCGGCCACACACCAGTACCTGTCTGTGGGTCTGTAGCCTGTTAGGAACCAGACCACGCCACAGGAGGTGAACAAGGGGGGCGTCATCTGTATTTACAACTGTTCCCCATGGCTCACATTACTGCCTGAGCTCCGCCTCCTCTCAGTAGAGGCATTTGATTCTCACAGGAGTGCAAACCCTACTGTGCATGAAAGGGATCTAGGTTGCACACTCCTTATGAGAATCGAATGCCTGATGGTCTGAGGTGGAGTCGAGGCGGTGATGCTAGCGCTGGGGAGCGGCTGCAAATACAGATGAACGTTCGCAGTGGGGTTTGACTGCACAGAGACCATCATAAGTCAATTGCTTGCAGATGTCTATCAAACCCTATCAGTGAGTGACAAGTGAGTTAATGTACTTCAATTGTACAGCTGCATCTGGCGGCAGGCTTTAAATCAGAATCCGACACTTATTTAGTATGTGCATGGCCCGCCCGTTATTTTATTTGCCCCTTCTATCCATACCTCTTTTTCTGTTTTAGGGTGAGTTCTATAAATATTTCATTATATATTACAATGTAATAATAACGGAAATAAAGCGCGTAATAAATGTTATACACTTGAGTCATCCCCAAACCATCCCTCTATCCCAGTCTGTGGAAAAACCATCTTCCACAAAACGGGTCCCTGATGCCAAAAAGGCTGGAGACTGCTGTCCTAGTCAACCTTGTGTTGCTCTGTGGAAGCCAGAGGGCGAGGACCTCTGGCATAGACAGAGGTGTGCCATCTTGGCAGTAAATGAGTGAGGTCCCAAAGGGGCTTGGCCCATGGCCACCCCAGGGTGCTCCCATCCTGCCCACTTCTTATCTGCCACTGGTCTAGCACTATAAAACAAATCGTGATGTCATCCTGATGGGACAACGTGACCTTCGACAGCTATGGGGAAGCTAGGACAGCTGAGTCTTCTGACATGGAGTCCAGGAAGATGAGGAGAGTAGCACAGGGGTAGGGCGTGGGCCAGGGAGTTGATGCCATTACATGTGTGGATTTTCACCTTGTCTTACAGACTGTCGCCCAGAAAGTGTGTGTGCCATTTAAAAAGGGAGAGGGAAGCCGGGCTCGGTGGCTCAGCCTGTAATTCCGCGCCTTTGGGAGGCTGAGGTGAGTGGATTGCCTGAGCCCACAGGTTCGAGACCCGCCTGGGCAGTGAGACCTCATCTCTACAATAAAACAAAAAAATCAGCCGGGCGAGGTAGCGCGCGCCTGTAATTCTGGCTACTCGGAAGGCTGAGGCGGAAGGATGGCCGGAGCCCGGCAGGTCGAGGCTGCGGTGGCCGGGAGCGGCCACTGCACTCTACTCTGGGCGACAGAGTGAGACTCCAACTCAAAAAAAAAAAAGGAGAGGGAGACAGGAACGGTAGCTCACATCTGTAACCCTAGCACTTTGGAAGGTGGAAACAAGAGGACTGCCTGAGCCCAGGGGTTCGAGACCAGCACGGGCAACTTGGCAAGACCTCGTCTCTACAATAAAGAAAACAATTAGCTAGACATAGTGGTACATGCCTGTAGTTCCAGCTACCTAGAAGGCTGAGGCAGAAAGATCACCTGAGTCCAGGAGGCTGAGGCTGTGGCGGCTGTGATTGTGCCACTGCACTCCAGCCTGGGCGACAGACTGACACTGATCCAAAAAAAAGGTGTGGAGGGAGGAAGAGTGAGCAGGTGACATCACATGACATCAAGACTGTTTCCACAGCCCAGGCGGCCAGGGTGGAGGGTCATGCCTGTATGCCATGGGTTCAGGTGGCTCCCAGCCCTCTTGTTTCTGTTTATGACTGTCCTTCCCAATAGACTGTGATCTGTTGGGGTAGAAACCTCAACTTGCGCTCTCTGCTCCCAGATGCCTGTATGTACTTGATCACTGTGGTTTACTCACTGAATGAATGACAATCCCTAAACCGTGAGAGAGGCCAGAGCCTGTTTCTGACCTGCCTAAAAGATTTGCCATAGCAAAAATAAAAAAACAAAGCGGGGGGGGGGGGCGAATCTTGGTGACAAACACTGGGTTTGCTTGTCCTAACCCAGGGGTCAGCAAACTATGGCCTATGGGCCGTCTCCATCCCACAGGCTTTGAAAAAGGTGGTGAGTGCTGGGATCGGTGGCTCAGCCTGTAATCCTGCGCTTCGGGAGGCCGAGGTGAGTGAATTGCCTGAGCCCCTGGGTTCGAGACCCACCCGGGCAACTTGGGGAGACCTCATCTCTACAATAAAACAAAAAATTAGCCGGGCGTGGTAGTACGCGCCTGTAGTTCCGGCTACTCGGAAGGCTGAGGCGGAAGGATCGCCGGAGCCCAGCAGGTCGAGGCTGCACTCTAGTCTGGGTGACAGAGTGAGACTCCAACTCAAAAAAAAAAAGAAAAAGAAAAAGATGGTGAGCTAAGGATGGTTTTCACCATTTTAAAGGGTTACTTTAAAAATGGGGATATTCGACAGAGACTACACACAGCTCAGAGGCCTAAATCTCGACGCACACCCACCATGATGTCTTTCCCAAAGCCTGAGGAAATCAACCCACTTGGAGAGTAAAACCACGTGGGCTGCTTCTGCCCTCAGAGGTTAACAGACTCTAAACTTTAGTCGCAGGAAAAATAAAAAGTAAACTATTTATGAGCCTTTGCAGACCTCAGGGAGTGCCCGCTGCCCCAGGTACTGAGCTGTTTGCTGAGGCTATTTTTGTCCTGAGAGAACTGGTCACCAGGAGGTCAGGACCAGGACAAGCCTTCACACCAGGAACTGGACAAAACCAGCTCTGAGAACACACGATTTTATTGTTTGCAAAACCCTAAGAAGCTTGCAGTGAGATGTGCTGAGAAGCCTTCGATCTTGGGAGGATTCTTCTCTGGGCAACCTTCCCCAGGCCGCACTCGCCCTGCCCTCCAATCCCTGGCACTCAGAGCTGAGCAGCCAGCTGGAGGCCTGGAGGGGGACCCAGCGGCAATCCTTGGGGCAGGGGACAGCTGCTGTGGGATGGCCAAGGCTGGGGCCTGGCGCTCACCTGAGAAACCGGACCAGCCCTGATGGCACCTGGGCCCCGCCTCCCTGCTGGTCCCTGCCGGTCTAACCCTAGAAAGGCAGGTGAGCAAAAAGGTGTCCCAAAGCCTGAAGGGTCAGCTGTAGGGAATGGAGTCGATGCCCTGGGGCTCCTGGTGTGGACAGCAAAAGCAGCTACAGCCTCAGCCCAGCCTCTGCGTGGGAAATCAAGGCCTCCTGCATGGTCAGTGGAGCTGCTGTGAGGAGCCTGATTGCTCCCACAGTGCTGAGGACATTAGGGAATCTGGTTCCCCTCAGTTGGCAGGTTTCACCCTGAGGTACCCAAGCCACAGCAATGAAGACTGCAGAGAGAGTAAGAGTCAGTGCTTCAAGAGGGGGCTGGGAAACCAGACTATAAAATTAGAAAGCGACTTCCTGGGTGCTGCCAAGGGTGGATGGCAGACAATGCAAATCAGGAAACCTCTACGCGCACACACACACAAGCACACACACGCACACAGGCACACACAGACATGCGTACACAAGTATGCGTACATACACATACGCACACGCAGACACCCACACAGCTGGGTGCACACACCTAGGTGCACACATGGCTCTGGCCATGACCCACTGAGTGACCACAGACAGCCAGTGCCAGGGACCAAGACCCAAGCTATGGGGACCAGAGGCCTGGCTGAGCACAGACCCTGCCCCCAGCCTGCTAGTAAGCATCTTACCTCTTCACAATCACCAAAAGGCCTAGAACTTTCCCCCTTCACAACTCCAGGCTCACAACAGGTATCTACCTGATCAATGCTTCTTGGCTAAACTGACTGCCAAGAGCCACAGCAAAAGCCATTCCCTGCTAAAAGTACCCACCTCCCTTTTCCTGGTAGAGGTGGGGGGATGGTCCCCAAACTAGACTTCCGGCCACCTCCCAATCCCCTGTCAGCCAGAAGGAGGACCATGAGGCATTTCAAAATGGGTGTGGCGTGTGCAGAAAACACAGGGCCGGTCCCTCAGAGACCTGGCTAGGCGGCCTGGGACAGGGCCCTGGAGTTTGGTCGCATCATCCATAAACGAGGGGCTGGGTTGCTGGACCTCCCAGAGCCCTCTCCCCTCACGATGGGGCCCAGTTAGGCACGGCTGGGTCCGCCAAGGGTCACCGGCAGTTTGCTGGCACAAGAGGTGTACCGTGGGGGTAAAAGTCGCTTTGCTGGCACGGTGGAAAAGGCCAGACCAGTCCCGGGACCTGACCCTCGGGACAGCGGCTGCGTGTCTCAACAAGAGCCTGGGTCCAGGGCTGTTAAGAGAAGCAGGGGGAGAGCCTGGGAGGAGAGAAGAAACAGATCATACAGGCAGCATCTCCCTTAACCCTTGCCATCCCACGGGGTGGGAGTGATGGTTTTGGCTCCCCTGTGTGAAGAAGCTGCCTCAGGGAGGTAAGGAACCGCACGGGACCCACACCAGAAGCAAAGCCGGGACTCAAGCCCAGCCCTGTGCTCAGGGACCCTGCCCCTTCCACGCCCCGTGCCACCTCCCAACGCACAAGCCTTTGCTGCCTCAGGACCCACGAGAAACTCCCAACATCATCCACCACGACCCCCAAGCCCACCATGAACCCCTGGCCCCCACTATGACTCCCGGGCCCCCCTGGGACCCTCGGGCCCCCGCCGGACCCTCAGCTTCCACCAGAAGCCCCCACCAGAGCCTCAGGCCCCCGCCGTGACCCCAGCCCCCGTGGGAGCCCCTGGCACCATCACCCAGGAGCACGTGACTAGCAGAACATCCCTGCTGTGGCTGAGTGGAGGGACGTGGAAGTCCCTCGCCAGCTTCCAGGACGCACCAGACCCTGGTAAATGCCAGCTTCCCGTCTGCCCTCTGAGGCGTGGTGAGGTCTCAATTCCCTTCAGCGTTCGTGCATCACCCCGTCTCTCCCCACAGCGAGAACTCACTTCTCCATTTCCTTCCCCAAATCATGTGACCCTAATGGCATGAGTCTGTCACAAGGCCCAGGACCAGGCTGACCCAGCCAGTTCCATTCGGCCAAACTCAAGAACTTCGAGGCCGGGCTCGGTGGCTCAGCCTGAATGCCATGCCTTGGGAGGCCGAGGCGAGTGGATTGCCTGAGCCTGCGGGTTCGCAACCCACCTGGGCAACTTGGCGAGACTTCGTCTCTACAATAAATCAAAAAAAACTAGCTGGACAGGGTAGCGTGCGCCTGTAGTTCCAGCTACTGGAAGGCTGAGGCAGAAAGATCGCCGGAGCCCAGCAGTTGAGGCTCCGATGGCCAGGAGCATGCTACTGCACTCCAGTCTGGGCGACTGAGTGAGTCTCCAACTCAAAAAAACAAACAAACAAAAAGAACTTCGAAAGTGAGTTCCAGGCTAGGAGTCTCCAGGGAGAAGGGCTGGGACACACGGTGGCCCAGGTAACACTGCCGCATGGACCTTTGTTCCTGCGTGGCCCAGACCCGCCCTGCGCAAGAGCTGCCCTGGCACAGAGGCTGCCGCCTTTGCTTCTGAGCCTCTACCCTAAAACCCAGAAGTGAAGGGCACCACAGTACCTCCTGAGCAGAGACCCTGGCAAGCCACTCTGAAGTCCCCATCAGAAAGGTGGTTCGACAGGGGGCTTAGAACAGGCTCTGGAGTCAAAGGCCTCGGCGTAAGCCAAGGTGAGCAGAGAGCAGAGCGGGAGCCCAGCCGAACCCAAGTCGTGCCAGGAACACCGCTGGAAACAGCAGGTACCTCAGTAATCCGTGCTCCAGAAGGAGCCCCAGACATGGGGGGCCAGACAGACAGATCCGCACAGAGGGCCTGCAGAGTGAGCCCAGCCGATCCCACCACGGCCACCTCCCCACCTGCACAGGCTGTAACAGAAGTGGAGAGGGAGGTGGAGGGAAAGAGTCAGCGGCCTGTGGGCAGGAGAGCACCTGGGGCGTTGCTCATGGGGATTACAGAAGAGGGGAGCCAGGGCAGACGCTTGCTAAACTGGGAACGTGGAGACCCAGGGAGTGTCGCCATCAAAGCAAAGCAGGTTTGGAGAAGGTCCAGCGTGTGCCCTGGAGGGTGATGCCTGCTTCTTCCTGGGAGGTCTCCAGGTTGGAGGGCCCCTAGGCAGGCAGGGAGTGAAAGGGGCCAGGTGGCGGCTCCGAAGACACCAGGTGGGCATTCAGCCCATCCCCCGTGTGGCCAGGTGGGAGCGGCAAGGCCTCAGTGGTCCCTGGTTTCATAAGAAAAGGAACAAGCCAGGCTCAGTGGCTCAGCCTGTAATCCCACGCCTTTGGGAGGCTGAGGTGAGTGGATTGCCTGAGCCCGCGGGTTCGAGGCCCGCCTGGGCAGCGAGACCTCATCTCTACAATAAATCAAAAAATCAGCCGGGTGTGGTAGCGCGCGCCTGTAGTTCCGGCTACTTGGAAGGTGGAGGCGGAAGGATCGCCGGAGCGGTGGCCGGGAGTAGCCACTGCACTCCAGTCTGGGCGACAGAGTGAGACTCCAACTCAAAAAAAAAAAAAAAAAAGAAAAGGAACAGAGTCAGGAAGGGGCCTAAAGCCATGTATGTGGCTGCCCCACCAGAGGAAAGCACTGGGATGGAAGGGAGACAGCCCAGGAAGATGAGGGTGGGGAGGCCAAGCACGCAGGACACACCCCTACTCCCAGCCCCAGGGCTTGAAACCCACCATGAGGGTGATGATGAGGGTGATGATGAGGGTGGAGAGAAGCTTTAAACCAGGTGTGAAGACTGAATCCCAGCGGGGCTCGGTGGCTCAGCTGCTCAGCTGCTCAGCCTGTAATCTCGCGCTTTGGGAGGCTGAGGTGAATGGACTGCCTGAGCCTGCAGGCTCGAGACCCACCTGGGCAACTTGGCAAGACCTCATCTCTACAATACATCAAAAAACTAGCCGGGCATGGTAGCACGTGCCTGTAGTTCCAGCTACTTGGAAGGCTGAGGCGGAAGGATCGCCGGAGCCCAGTGGGTGGAGGCTGCGGTGGCCGGGAGTGGCCACTGCCCTCCAGTCTGGGCGACAGAGTGGGACTCCAACTCAGAAAATAAAAAAGAGACTGAATACCCAAGTATGAGGAGAAGCCGAAGGGTCCATCTGAGAGGCCAACAGGGCTAGGCCTAACCAGGCAGATAAAAGCCGTGATCTGGGGGAGAGCTGATCAGATGGCGCCTGCCAGCGGGTCAGAGTCCCCCGAGACAAGTGCCTGAAGACAAGTGGGCACGCCCACGGCCTCGGTGTGTGCACAGCACAGGGTGGTGGGGCCCAAGGGGACAGGACCGCCCCTCAGCCACCTCCCAGAGGCACTGAAGGGTGGGCTGCAGGCCGCTGTGGGCCAGTGCCCTCATCTCTTGGAGCCCCAGGGGGAGGGTAACTGCGGTTGTGGGTGAAGAGGGAGGTGGACCGAGATAAGCGAGCAAGCCCCAGGCAAGGGCAGCCTAAGGGCCAGGACAGCAACAGAACAGAGCACCTCCCGCATACTTTGGAACTCCCCATCTTGATTTCAGCTCCTGGAGAACAGAGCCTTACATTGCGAGTGAGGCACGGCTCCCCACTCTAAGAGGTTTCCAATACTGTCAGGACCAAGCCTCACACTCGGACGCACGGATGTGGGTGTGAATCCTGGCGCCATCGTGCCCTGACAGTATGACCCTGAGCAAGTCATTTATACCTGCTTGGAGCCTCAGTTTCCACCTCTGGAAAATGGGAATGGCATCACTACTCTTCAGAGGCGTGTCGCAACAAGAATACGGCCCATTTGAGCCATGCCTGACACATATTACATACTTCTTGTTAGCGGCTAACCCCAGACTTACCTGGTTGGAGACGGGGCCCAGGCAGCTCCCCATTTTAGGCGATTCCAATGGCTGAGAACCCCGTGTAAGAGAATGAGCGTGCAGGGGAGAGGAGGAGAGTGGAGACAGAGCTGGTGGGAGTCAATGGGCTGACCCCTTTATGACGCCCCAGCAGGATCAGAGTTTTTGTCAGGAAGCCACGCATGACTTCCTTCCCCAGGGTCTGAGATGCCGCACCATGTGCCACCCTCTCCTGCCAGCCACCTTGTGCCCCCAGGCGAAAGGCCCCTAGCTGTGGTGCCTGCTGACCTGGGAGACAGAAAAAAGGCAGGGCTGTGACTTTGGGTCTCTGCCCGCCTGGTCACTTTTTCCCTTGCTCAGCATTTACTCACCAACCAGCAGATGGTGCGGAAAATGTGCGGCCCGGCCCCTAATCCGGTTCTAAGTTCAGAATTGGCATGTGATTACCAGAGAGCCAAGGCAGTTCCCTATGTTTTCCCTTTTCTCTCCCCCTCAAAAAGGGACACGAGTAAAGATCTTAATGTTCAGTGTCACCACTGCCCCATCTCTTGAGGTAGCATCACCTCACCTGACTTGCATCTCTCTGGAACCACCCCATCTCGGCTCAATTACAAAGCCCAGGCGTCTGCCTGCAACGCAGCCAACTGCCTGAACTGGTTTGCAGGTTTAAAAGTAGTCTTTGGACAGACAATGCACATTACTCTTGGACTGGAAAACATGCTGATACGCTGGTCTTTTAAAAAGGCTCTGAGTGCAGACCCGCTTTTAAAAGATGATCATATCTGCTAAATAACTACGCAGGCTATTTTTTAGCCAAAAGTTATTTCCTTCAAGTTTTCAGAGAGAGTGGCTCCCACTCTCCCGGGGCAATCTTTTTTTGTAGCTTTTCTTTTCTTCTGTTCTTTAATCAACGGTATTTTCTTTGGAGAAGCACAGACCCTGTTACAAGGAATAAGATGCCCGCTTGCACCGGGCCTCTGCCCAATTACCCCCACCAGGTGACATGGTGGGCGCCTTCCCCTTGGGCAGAGTCCCGGTAAAACTGGACATTTCAGAGCGTGGAAAGCTAATGGGAGTCAGAGGCCACGACGATGCCGGCGACGCCGTTATCACACCTCCGCGCAGCTCTTTACAAGGTGCTTGACGAGGAGTCAGCCATCACCCGCGGAGACGCAGCCCAGCCAACCCGCCGGCTGTTCTCTTAGCTTATTAACAAGAGGCCTCATAAAATTACGTCTGAGTGCCCGTAAAAGAGCCGCAGAAAGCCTTTACGGCTTCCCCCCGGGGCCTCTCGGAGAAGCTCAGCGGGCCGGGCCGGTCTGCCGCCGCAGCAGCTCG